>NC_142178.1:40822500-40917500 GCF_026936395.1 Plectropomus leopardus | reverse complement strand
ATGCAGGTGCAGTTTGTGGATTAACTAACTCGATCAGTTTGTGTTTTGTGTAGTTTTCTTGTGTTTTTATTGATTAACCCTTCACTGCCTCACACTGCAGAGTTTAACCCTTTAAAGAGGCTGATAACAGTTTGTAAAAGATGTAAAAAAAAACAACTTGTTGGATGTTTGAAACAATAAAGTAAAAACTGTCTCTTCACTGTGTTGCAGATCATTTCAGATGATCTCTGAATGTTATTTTTCATGTCTAAAAGCAGCTGGGATTTTTCCAAAGGATTCTGTGTCACTGCAGAAAACAAACATTTCTGAGGTAAAAAGTTCAGGTTAGGCTAGAAACAAACTACACCATGGTCACATGACTTAACGCGTGCACACACACACACACACACACACACAAACTGAAAATAAGAAAAAAAAAAGGAACAAACAAAAACAAAAAATCTCGAAAAGGACCTCAAGAAAGTGCTTATTTGTTTTTTTAATAAAAACTGAACTGTGATACACAGTATATATAACGAATGATTTTAAATATATAATTAAGAGCATTATAAATATAGTTCTTGGTTTTATTTTTTTAAGCATAAAAGCGAATTTTAGGATCATTTCTTTGTCACCTTTTACTATTTCTTTTGCAGTTCGTGGGACATGATTTGCAAAGTTGCTCATTATATTTTGTCAAAACTATTTTATTATTAATTAATTTTCAGATTTATAAATGTATATATTTCTGTATGTTGTTTGGATTACATTTTTGCACTCTCGCATGTAAAGCACTTTGAGCTGCATTTTATTATGATGAAGAGGTCAGACAACACGTCACTCACTGCACTTTAATATTTGAAGGAAAGACACTGAATCCTGCCGTCAGATCATCTGCAACAACCAATCAGATCACAGAGCATCATGACGGACGCCTCCTCTCCTCAGCGCTCTTCCAGGTTATGTACACGCACACTCACAAACTAACAGACTTTATTATATTTCCTCAAACACTTTGGATCCACAGCAGCTCAGGTTCAGCTCCAAGAGTCAAAAGGCGGCTTTCCATTAACCCTCAAATTGCACAAATTGAAACTGAGAATATAAAATACGTGTAATGGAAACATGTCGATCTCAAAAAGTTTTTCCTCTGGCATGAGGTGGTATATCAGGCGATTTTAGAAAGCCGGATTTGTCCAAACTGCAGTGGAAACCCTTTTTAGTCGTTTCTAGGTCACATGATGCTGTGAGGTCACATGACGCTGTGAGGTCACATGATGCTGTGAGGTCACATGATGCTGTGAGGTCACATGACGCTGTGAGGTCACATGATGCTGTGAGGTCACATGATGCTGTGACGTCACATGACGCTGTGAGGTCACATGATGCTGTGAGGTCACATGACGCTGTGAGGTCACATGATGCTGTGAGGTCTGGCTCCCTCATCATGCAGCAGGAGCTACAGGAGCTGTTACTGCATCACATAAACCGTGGAAATCGTGGACTACATCTCCCAGAAATCCCTCATACGTGGCCTCGGATTGGAAATAATGACGGCTAGTTTGGTGGCTGCAATAGAAATAAAGCTGCTGATGTTTTGAACATCCGTCGTCATGGTTACTGGGATGTTGTCACCAGAGGAGAAGTCACATGACATCACTCAGTGGAAACACAGTCAGCTCCACGTTGAGTTTTATCACATTTTGAAAATATCACCGAAGTTTTGCTCAAATCTGTGCTGGAAACTCGCCTTAAGACCTCTAAACACCAAACTGTGGATCCTTTTTCAAACACGATTACATTTCAAACTACGTGCAGATATTCATCGAGGTGCAACGTTCCTGCTCCGGTCGCCTTTCACAACGACGGTCCTGCAGGTTTTCACGAGTCTGCGGCCGAGCGGCCTCCTTCCTCGCCACGGCTCGTCTTCATCGCCGCTGCGGCTGTGAATCAAAGTCCCTGCACGACAACATTAAAATGTTTTTTAAACATTGCTTAAAGGTTCAGATGAAAGATTGATGAAATGTGTGAACATCTTTAAAAGTTCAGAAGACAGTTTGGTCTCTGAGGACAGAGAGACGTCCAATATGGACACCAGAGGAAGTCAAACAGAAGGGTTCATCAACAACCTGCAGGAGTTCATCAGAACTGTCAGGAACATTTGGGAACACAAAGATGTTTTCAGCCTGCTGGACCTTTAAAGAACTTAACTCTTTGTATATCAGACATCCGTCAAATGTTTAGAAATCTGTCTGACCATCAAAACAGATATTAGGAGTTACAAAAGAAACCTGCCAGAACATAAATATCACGTCCATCAGAGTCCTCACAAATCAATCTACGTCCAGAAACTCATAAACTGTCAGGAAACTGTTGTTTTGCTAAACCTTTAGACGAACAAAATAAATCCTAAGAACCTGTCAGAAACCTTTAGAACCCTGACAAGTTATTTCAAACCCTTAGAAAAAAGACAGAAGCCCGTCACATGATGCAAGAACCCAGATGTTCTGAACTTTAAAGAACCTAAAAGAACAACTTTTAGACTAATAAGAGACGTATGAACGTAAGAATATTCAGGAACCTCTCCTCTTAGAACCTAGAAGAACAACTAGTTTATTTGAAGTCTTAGAAAAAATACACAAACCACACTGCACATTATTCAGGTAACTACTGCAATGTTTAGAAATCTATCAGCTGTCAGAAACCTGTTGCTACCTTCAGATGTTTATCTGAACCTTTAGACGTACCCCCGAAATCCTGCCGGAAACCTTCCAAATTTATCCAAACCCTTAGAAAAATGACAGGAACCTGTCGCATTACGCAGGAACCGGAATCGGAAACTCAAGGAAAGTCAGAGGACCATCAAGAAGGTGCAGAACCTTTGGGATCCTTTAAAGTTGTTCGACCTTTAAAGAACATGAAAGAACTTTACAGAGTCCAGCAGAATGTTTATTGATCTGCATTTAGAGACCTGTCAGATCAGCAAAAAACAAAAAAACAGGAGAACTATTAGTTGATCCAAAATTTCAGAAACATATCAGCACTGTAATATGTCCCGGAGAACCTTTGGGTCGTAGACTGTCAGGAACCTGTTAGAACCTTTAGACTTCGACCAAACCTCAGAAAAACAGGGAGCCCGTCAGAATATGCAGGAACCTATCGGGACCTTTAGAAATCCATCAGAAGAGTGAGAACCTTTCTGAACCCGCCGGGAGAAGAACGTTTAGAAGCCCTCCACGTGGCAGTAGGCCTCCAACGAGGAGAACACAATGTACATCAGCCACAGGCTGAAGAACAGGCAGGAGGTCAGGATCTTGGGGATTCTGGGTCCGCCGAGCTCCCCGCCAATCTCGGGGCGGCGGCGGTAGATCAGGACGCCGATGCAGATGAAGGCGAAGATGGTGAAGAGCGTGACGGAGAAGGCGAGCGTGCCGGGGTCCACCCTGAACTTCTGGCCCTGTGAGTAGTGGTAGATGGCGGCGATGGACCAGGCCACGCCAATACCCAGGAAGACGTTGACAGCGTTACTTCCTGTCACATTGCCAATGGAGGCGTCGGCGTATTGGTCCTGGATGGCGGCCACCTTACTGGCAAACGTGTCTGAGGAGAGAAAGTGGAGGAGACGCTGTTTCAGAGCTGCTGCAAACGTCAACTGTTTATTAGCTGCAGTGATGAGTTCAATGTCAGCACTAGAAATGTCCTAAAATCCTAAATAATCACTAAAATACTACAAATGTCCTAAAATTTAGAAAAGCCCTGAAATCCAAAACACATCCTAAATACTAGAAATGTCCTAAAATCCTAGAAAGCTGTATGGGGCTGCTTCCACTGGCCTCCTGTCACTTTTCAGGCGTGTCCTCTGAGCACAGCAGGTCGAGTGTTTCTAATGGACAGTTTGTTGTGCTGTCAGAGAGAGGACAGAGAGAGGACAGAGTGAGGACAGAGAGAGGACAGGGAGAGGACAGAGAGAGGACAGAGAGAGGACAGAGTGAGGACAGAGAGAGGACAGAGTGAGGACAGAGTAAGGACAGAGAGAGGACAGAGAGAGGACAGAGTAAGGACAGAGTGAGGACAGAGAGAGGACAGAGTGAGGACAGAGAGAGGACAGGGAGAGGACAGAGAGAGGACAGAGTGAGGACAGAGTGAGGACAGAGAGAGGACAGAGTGAGGACAGAGTGAGGACAGAGAGAGGACAGGGAGAGGACAGAGAGAGGACAGAGAGAGGACAGGGAGAGGACAGAGTGAGGACAGAGTAAGGACAGAGAGAGGACAGAGAGAGGACAGAGTGAGGACAGAGAGAGGACAGAGAAGAGGACAGAGAGAGGACAGAGTGAGGACAGAGAGAGGACAGAGAGAGGACAGAGTGAGGACAGAGTGAGGACAGAGAGAGGATAGGGAGAGGACAGAGAGAGGACAGAGAGAGGACAGAGTGAGGACAGAGTGAGGACAGAGAGAGGACAGAGAGAGGACAGAGTGAGGACAGAGAGAGGACAGGGAGAGGACAGAGAGAGGACAGAGTGAGGACAGAGTGAGGACAGGGAGAGGACACGGAGAGGACGGTGGGACAGGCTGTATCAGACCTGGGACAGATGTGCCCAAAGCTACAAACACCACAGCAGTAACGGAGTCCTTGAGGCCGACGGTGCAGCCAAAATGTGACGCCAGGTCACCGATGACGGCGGTCAGCAGGCCGATGACGGAGATGGAGACGACGAAGCAGGCCCAGCCGTTCAAGTAGTCGGTGGGAGGAACGAAGGCGAACAGGAGCTTCCAGAAGATGGTGAGGAAGTGCATGACGTAGTCGAAACAGGAAGGCATCTTCTCCTCGCCACATTCATCATCATCATCATCACCTGGGCGGGAGAGGGAGGCGGAGCCACGAGTCAACACAGAGTCACCGAGTAAAGCCAGAACGAGTTCATCTGCAGAGACTTTACACTTTTATTTCCATACAAGTTAAAAATGAGGCCTGGGTGTCCACGGCTTCTGTCCAATCCAAAAAATAATTTCAGTTTTTACAGTTCCTGCCTGCGTTTAAGAGTGTAAATTTTTATTTTGGCGGGCCCACAAGTTTGGATGCACGTTTTCTTCAAAAGTCAACAGAAACTTTAAGAAGGAAAAAATAAAGCAAACATTTTTAGAGAAAAGAAAATCACCAGAAATTTTAAAGGAAAAAAATAATTGCCAAAAGAAATTGGTGATAGTTTTCAAAATATCACCAAAACCTTTTAAAGAGAATTTTTTAAAGAAAAAATATTCAAAATATTCACTTAAAAGGAAAAAAACTGCCAAACCCGCCGCAGTCTCGCAGGTTTGGAAGGCACGTTTTCTTTAAACGCTTTTTTTGGACCCTGGAAACGCCCCTGCTGTTTTCTTTGCATCACTTCAGACTGCGTCCTGAGATGGTTTCGGGTCCGGTTCTTACCGGAGATGGTTTCGGGTCCGGTTCTTACCGGAGATGGTTTCGGGTCCGGTTCTTACCGGAGCTGACTGTGATGGCCTCCACAAACTGCTCCCTCCAGCTGTTGGTCCCGATCACCAGGGCCAGGTTGGTCTTCTTCAGGAGTTTGTCCACGGTGCTCTGAGAGACGAGCAGGACAGCGAGTCACCAAAGACAAACAGAGACACGTTAAACGGGTCGAATCATGTCCCTGCTGGTCTCTTCACAAACCGTCTCTGATCTGACTGTTTATTTAATCACGAGTTCGCTGGCACTGATCCCACCTTGAACTCGTACGACTCCTCGATGATGACCTCCAGTTTGACGTGCTCGCCCAGCGTCGGTCTGCCCATCTCGGCGATCCGCCTCTCCTCCTCCTCCTTCTTTGTCAGGACCTCCTCAGCGCCGTCCTCTGAGACGGAGACACAGTTTGACAGGCAGAACCTCGTCACTGACACCTCACAGTCAACAAGAATAAAAACAGGAGGACAGAGACGGACAATGATGAGTGGACAAAACTGAAGTTGTGCGCTCAGCCTCCTGAGAGCCTGCGTCCTCATATCATGTTGAGTTTTCTGTCCTTTTACTTCATTCTGCTGATCTCAGACCTGTCGTCCTCGTCCGTGGACACTTTTTGTGCCATAAATTGGCAGCAAAACGCAACGCGCTAATCCATGTGACCACAAGAGGGCAGCCAACTCTGACTGCAGCCGATGAGACACAAAAGGACAGAATCTGATCACATTTTACGGTTAAAACTTAACATTTATAATTAATAAAGTTTGTTGTTTAATACTGTGAACAAATTTGACTAATTTTCGCAAATGTAACAAGCCAAAGACGCTGTTGATCAGGAGGAATTCATTTAAGGTCGTCAGGACTTTATTATCATCTCGTCTCATTTGAGGATGTCTGGACTTCACTATTGTCTCTTTTTTAGGTCATTTGGACTCTATTACAGCCTCGTTTGAGGACAATGGTACTTCATTATTGTCTCGTTGAGGATGTTGGGACTTTGGTATTGACTCGTTTAAGGACTCCCGTACTTTATTATCGTCTCATTTGAGGACATTAGGACTTTATAACTGTCTTATTTGAGGACATCGGGATTTTATAACTGTCTCGTTTGAGGACGTCGGGACTTTTTTATCGTATGATTTGAGGACGTCTGTACTTATACATTGTTTCGTTGGGACTTGAGTTACGAAACGAAGAAATCTAAAGACTTTTAGACCTGTTGGATTATTTGCGGTGCAGTTTTGGACAGCCAGGTTTAGACCTTAAAATGAACTGTTTTATACTTTTTTCACACTGGTGACTATTTAAAATAAACCCAATGTCCCACATATGAGGACATCATTGTTTCCTAATCTTTTTTCCAAATCTACTAACCAAGAAAATGTTTGTTTTTATAAACTCATCAGGTCCATCTGATCCCAAATAACTGCAAACCAAACCAGAGCTCAGATCTCAGGAGGACAATGTCTTCAGCTCATCTCTGTGAAGACTTCCTAACAATATATGTAGAGACAAAGTGAGCAGACGGACAGATGGTGGAACGATAGACTGACGACGAGGACTGATGGACGGGTGATGGACATGGCGATAGACGTACCTGTGATGCTGATGACGGCGGAGGGGGCGGGGTGTTCTCGTCCCTGGACCTTCCTGTAGACGTCTCTACCTGAACAGGTGAACAGATTTGACTGAAAACAGACCATCAATCATTTCAAGCCAGTGAAGCACTTATGTCTTCTTATTTGCGGCGCTGACAATGTGAGCGACAGGAATAAAATAGATACGTGGCATGCAAAAGAAGTGCTGCTCCAAATGCGTTGGTCGCGGCCAGTTAGGACACGGTGTAACGAGTGTACACTGACACACCATCCTGAAATGTCACTTTATGTTGTCTCAAAGTAAAATAAAGTGAAATATAATTGATGTATCTGTCCTGTGATTCAGATCCACTCTCAAATGTTTGCCCTCGAACCGTCCTGAACTCGGCCACCAAATTTCAAGAAAATGGAGCCATTCGTTTTTCTGTAAAGATTCTGATCGTATGAGCCGTCAGATCTCTGCAAGAAGCTGAGGAGAAACATGTCGAAACGATCACAAGAAATTCTGTCTGAAAACACTATCTGAAAGCCTCGGGTTTAAAAAAACAGAGGTCAGATATCGAGGGAGAGCATCGTCACACAGTTTTAAGGTGTGCACTGTCACTCATTACATGCACTGTTAATCATTACATGCACTGTTAATCATTACATGCACTGTCAATCATTACATGCACTGTCAATCATTACATGCACTGTTAATCATTACATGCACTGTTAATCATTACATGCACTGTTTATCATTACATGCACTGTTAATTATTACATGCACTATCAATCATTACATGCACTGTTAATTATTACATGCACTGTTAAGTGTTTAATTGTGCAGTCAGGATGCTGATGATGTTGACAGCAGAGTTCAGCATCTCAACCCATAGTCAGGACCCGTCAGGTTTGAGACGTTTTTTTTTCACGTAAAGCTTCAGGCTTCGGTTGAAATTTCTTTTAATTCAACTACAGAGGGAAACCGTGGTCTCTATGATCACTCTGTGTGTTGCAAGTAAATTTACATGGCTTCTGGGAACCAGCAAGAGAGACAGATTGTAGCCGATACATTATATTATTATTATTATATATACATTATTATATTTTAATGATTATATGAGTTGAATCTGCCTGCACAGAGTGACCAATGAGAGCCGTTTCGAGGATTTGAGGACATTAGGGGCTTTGTTGGGATCCTCTTTTTTGATAAACAAGCTCTATTTTGATGCTTTTTTTGCACTCTGGCACCTTTTTTTACCATAAAAAACATTTTCTTGTGAAAAGTGATGTTAAAAATATGAGCAGTTGTTAGTAATTAGTGCTGAGTAGAAACAGAAAACTTGCTGTCGTTAAACATTTAATGACCAGAGTTGGAGAAATAGTCTGTACTTTTGTTAAAAATGGAGGAATCAAATTATGCATACTTAGTCAAGTGTAAGTACAGATTATTAGATCCAGGACTAACTCCCTATAAGGGACTGTTCATTATTTATGAGAGGGGAGGGCCTGGTGCAAAAAGGGGGAGGCATGTCAAATAATTCTTAGAGCGCCGAGGAGGAAAACGGTTTTACGTTGGCTTTTGGAGAGGGGCATACAACTTTACATTTCTGCATCTTGTATTTATTTTACTGACAATTATTGAAGAAAACATTGCTTTTTACATTTTTCGTTATTTTTCAAAAGTTAGGGCTGTTTCTATCCTCTAAAATTTTTGCATATATCCTTTTTTTCTATTAAAATATTTGGTGATTTTATAGAAAACATGCTTTCCAAACCTGCAGGCCAGCCAAAATAATAATCACCAAAATTACAGCACTTATCACAGCCAGAAACACTTCATGCATTTCACCCGAATCACTCAGGGAAGCACAAGGAAAAATATTTGTAGCTTTGGGGAGGGTAAAAAAACCTCTGCTCATGAATACAGAACATTCCCTTAGGTCTTTACTTAATTTTGCAAATATATATATATATATATATATATATATATCTGCATCATCTCTGTGACAGGTGTCTTACCATACAGCTGTTTCTCTGGTGGCCAAAAAGGAAATAAATGAACTCAGATTAACAGGAAATGTTCCCACTTTCTATCGTTAGAGACGAGTAAACAAAGAGTTAACCTACCTGTTTTCACAAATCCACCTGAAAGAAAAAAAACAGGAAACAAAAATCAAAATGTGTGCAGATTCATTTGCTGTGTAATTTATAATAGATAAAATAAATAGTTAACAAGTAAATAAATAAATCCAGAGAAATATTTCAGTGAAGACGTTCAGAAAAGCGAATCATCGAGCAGCTTACCGACTTCTTGAAGCAACACAGCTGCAGAGAGAAACAGAGCAGAAAATGAAGCAGAAGAACAGAAGAAGGTAAAGAAGAAACAGAAAGAGACGCTCAGATCTGCTGCAGACGTTTAGTGGAGTTTTTCTCATTTTAAATGATAACATCTGTCATCATTCCTCTGAAAAAGTCACTTCAGCTGATTCAATCTGGATCCAGCTCAGCGAGAAAAAACCATCTGTGAACAGGTTTGGATTTCTGTCAAATTATCAAAAAAAAAAGTAAAAAAAAAAAAACAAAGATTCACAAAAATGACTCCACGAAAGTGCTAAAAAAATAAAGAGTTTTCTGGACTTTTGTGCTTCCCCTTTTGATCAAATCTAACAAGCTCCCAGATAATTGAGGGATTGTTTTTTTATTTTTTTGCATTTCATGAAACATTTCTTGCCAATTTTTTCTCGTTGTCTTTCCTGCATTTTTGACAGAAATCAAACTCATTTTCTCAGATTTCAGAGGTTTAAATGTTGGTGAAAGTCGTCGGACATGAAAATGCAGATCCAGGCGTTAAAGGGTTAATGTGATGATGTCACAGTTATGATGATTTTTAAATTAAATAAGTTAAATTTGGTGAAACACATTCAAACCAAAACTCTGTGAGACAACAAAAACGACAGACGGGGACAAAAGGACCCGGACACGTGTCCTCACATGCTGCACTGACTCTAATCACAGCTGTACGTCTCCAGATCTGTGCACGAAAACACGAGACGGACTGCGTCTCCTGCAGTCTGCTGATCCGTGTTTCTCTCCTCAGACTGAAGAGTAAGGCGTCGTTTCCATGACAACGGTTCTTTTGTTGCGGTTTGGCCTTTTGTTCACACGCCAACGGCGTTTTGGGGTCCTGAAAACAAGCTTTTGAAACCGGGTTCCAGAGTGTAATCTTTGACAACGCCGTCCGGTCTGTCGCCGCAAAAACTGGCGAATATCCTTTGAAAACCGTGACATGTGCACTTCGTGCAAGTGTGTGGTCTTCTTTGATGGTGTGTCATCGCAAGTTACGCCGCCAGCTCCTGGCCTGGCGTGCAGACGGCAGCGTTTTCGGTTGTTATTGTGGATCCGTGTTCACGAGGATCGTTCTCACGGTATTTCATACGAACGCTGATTCTTTTAAAAACACAAAGAAAAGACTTTTCGGTTCTTAGTCGGCCGTTCAGGTCTAACCGCGGCCTAAATCATGACTCAGCAGAAATAACATGAAAACAGAAAAGCTGATGAACAGGAGAATAAATATTTGAGAGAGTAACTTCTCATGAATTATTCTCCACCTATCACCGAATTTTGAGTTTTTCATTACAAACTGGAGCGTAACATTTCGCCAGGATGCAGAAAAAGTTGGATGTTCGTGTTTTTAAGGGGTGCTGACCAGTTTGGACCAATCAGCACGAGTCTGTAACCTTCAGCTCTGACCAATCGGAGGCCGGCTGACGGCGTCGTGAAGGAGGAGGAGCAGAGCGACAGCAGCAGGAGCAAACTGAACAAAAGCAGGAAAAGAGCGCCTGAATGCAGATGAAGGAAAGGTCAAAGGTCATCGGGGAGGTCAAGGTGCGTTCACACCTGTCCACCTCCTCTGGTTCCAGTACGGCGGCTGCAGCTCGACGTAGAAGCTCGCCCGCTTATCGTACTCGTCGTGGTCAATTATTCTAACGGTTAGCGTCTTCCTGCGGACGACAGAGGACAGTGGGGGCGGGGTCAGAGGTCATGCAACATTCAAACACATTCAGTGACAGGACGCCGTCGTTACGATGTCTGGGTCACCATGGCGACAGGAATGAGGAGGAGATGACCTCACCTCCCGGGACCTGCAGGGATCCAGCGCTCCGAGGTCAAAGTCACAACAAATACACGACGGTCTTTACATCGTCATGGAAACCAGATTACCACATTAAAGGGACGTTTCACCCAAATCACAAAACAAACGTGTCCAACTCGAAGAGTCCGGTCACTTGACTTTTTTTTTTGTTTGTTTGGTTTTTCTTTTTTCTTTTTCTTAATTAAATATTTCAATGATTTTTTTAGTCTTTAAAATTTTTGGGGCAGTTCTTTTCTTTAGAAATGTTTGGCAATTTTCGAAACAAATATTTTGTTGATTTTATTCTTTAAAAAGTTTTGGCATTTTGGTGATTTTTTTCTATATCACCAAATGTTTTTTTTATAGGTCTCCAAAATGTTTTAGTTTTACTTAAAAAATGTTTCAGTAATTTTTAATAGAAAAACATTTTGTTTTTTTTTCTACAAAAAATGTGACAAAAAATTTGGTGATTAACATTTTGAGAAATCTTTTTTTTTTTTTTTTAATTTTGCTGATTATTTTGTTCTCTGAAGAAAACATTTTCTTTTGTTCTTTTTGTTTTTTCGTTTTTTAAAAGATTTTTGGACGATTTTTAAAGAAAACGTTGCTTCTGAAAGCATTTAATACCCATGAATATACTGACAGTTATCACTGGATTATTGTGATACTGACACTGATACTGTTTTTTAGGTGAATTTAGGGTTGATTACTTTGGACAGACACCGGAGACAACAGGAAGTCTCAGTGAATCTGAGGACGAGTTTCGTGTCTGTGGTCTCGTTTCACAGGAAGTTGTGACGTTTGGTTTTGTTCCTGCAGAGAAAAGACAAAAGTTCTCTTTGCAGATCTTCATTGTGACTTTGACCGTCAGAGTCCAAATATCAGCAGCAGCTCTGCGACATTCGTCCCGAAGGTCTGGAGGTGAGTTTGAATGAACAGAGGTTAAAGGTCATTAGTGATGTGGGCGGGGTTAGAGGACGGGAAGGCGACGCCCCCACCTTTCCTCTCACTCATCTCCAGCAGCCGCGGCTCTCCGATCTCTAGGAAGAAGTTCTTGTTTTTCTCATATTCTTCGTCATCAATGATATTGATCTGAACAGTTTTGCTGAAACAGAAAGAGAGCAGACAGACAGTTTGCAGACGTCGCAGGCGTGACGATGAAAACACGCCGAAACACGGCTGCAGTGATCTCGCTCCGCGCTCATCTCAGAGCGCTCAGAGCAAAACGCTGCACGTCCTTTAAAGTAACTGATGGCGATGATGACGGTATTTATATCAACCTTCAGAACAATTTCAAATGGATTTTCTTGTGTAACTGAAATGTATGATCCAAATATCTTTCACGACTTGAGCGAAGTCTGCAGACGATCCTGACAAACTTTTGGGCCGATAGTATATATATTTGCAAAATTAAAGCATGAAAAAATCACGAAATCTGAGATTAATATGATGACTTTAAAATTTAAAAAAATAATAATGTTGAAAAAAAAACAAACAGGCTTTTGCAACAAGGCGTCATGTGATTGATTTTGTGCAAAATTAAAAATTTCACTCCAGGCGGATGTTGGGGATGTCGTTTCACATCTGTTTGCATGTTAGCGTTGAGTTTGTGTGTAACGTCGCTGTGCTGAACTCTCGTTTCAGTGTGAAGATCACGACTGTTACTGCTGCACAAAAACTCGCCTAATTAAAGGGGGACGATGTCAGAGACTCAGAGCTGGAAGCTGCAGGAAAAAGCCACAAAGCAACAGAAATATATTAATAATAGAAATATAATAATATAATAAAAAGAGAAAGAAAAAGAAAGAAACACGTGGATGTAAACACTGATGGTGATTTGAACAACTCGTCTGAAAACAACACAATCCTGTAAACCTGACTGCAATGCATGATGGTCTGTGGTCGGGCTGGGCGACATGACTTAAAATAATGATGCGATATTTTAAGGCTATATCGCGATACACGATAAACATCTGGATATTTTTAAATGTACTTCACGTTAACTTCTGAAATACAAAATGACTGAATGAACTGCAGGTTCAGTTAAGTTCATATCAATCAAGTGATGATGATGAAGAGTGATGATGATGAAGAGTGATGATGATGAAGAGTGATGAGTTTCGGTTGGATTTGAGGTCACAGATGATTCAGTTATGAAGTTTGTTTTGCTTCGAGTGTTGGACGCTTCACGGAGCTGCAGGCTGCAGCAGCCCTGATTGGACAGACGCTGTGTGTGTGTGTGTGTGTGTGTGTGTGTGTGTGTGTGTGTGTGTGTGTGTGTGTGTGTGTGTGTGTGTGTGTGTGTGCCGGCAGCGTGGAAACAGAGATGGCCTTCATCCATGTCCATGACTGTTTAATGTCAGCAGATTGGTGGTTCTGAGGTTTTGTTCTGGTGATTTTACACGAAGCTGCTGAGTCGTTCACTAATAAAATCACGGCGTGTTAATCAGTCAGTCGTCCCACTTCACCTTCAACTCATCTACATCGTTTTTCTCTCCTGCCTCCGCAGAAAACAGTCAACATTTATGCAAATATTGTGATTGATTGCGACCATTGTTAACCCTTTAGTGTCTGTTTGTCTCATTTTAGTCTCTTTTCTTCTTCCTGTTGTGATAACTGTGTGTGTGTTGATGCATGTGTCCTAAATGTAGTCCAGATTGTGTATTTGAGTGTAATCAGTGAATTTGCAGCTCAGCTCCTACAATAAGTCTAAAATACACTGTGGAAACTAAATAGTTACATTCAGACTGTTCAGGTCCAAAAATGCTCCATTGAAACCCATTCAAACTGACATTTTTGATCCCACAGCCATCAGAGCAGAAAAACAGGACTTGTATTATTTCTGGGTGTCATTCTGGGCTTTTGACTCTGAATTTGTCATTTTGACTATTTTCCACCTGATGAGGTCATTTTGACCATATTTGGCATATGGAGGAAATACATGCTATTTCCACTAGGTGACCTGTCACAGTCAATGTAGCTGCTGATCACTGACATATCCCAGACTGTCAGCAGCTACACTCACACACTGACATATCCCAGACTGTCAGCAGCTACACTCACACACTGACATATCCCAGACTGTCAGCAGCTACACTCACACACTGACATATCCCAGACTGTCAGCAGCTACACTCACACACTGACATATCCCAGACTGTCAGCAGCTACACTCACACACTGAGGAGGAGGACACTCACATCATTCATTTGTGTTTGTTTTTGGTTAGTTGGTCACTTAGGTGAAGGACTATTGAACATTTAAAACACGTTGAGAACAAAACAGCCAACGGCGTCGGTGTGTCATTATTCTCTCCCGCTGTGTGAAAACCGTAGATCCAGAAACGTAGATGCGTGATCGACCGCTGCTCTAAGCTCGCCTCGATGCGTCTGCGGCGTATTAATAGAGGTCAAGATCAGCTGATAAACAAATGTATGTTGAGAGTTGCAGATTTCAAAATGGACTCGCTTCATTCTGAACCGATTTCATGAAATTTGTTTTGTTATAAACATCGTAGAGTGAACGCGACAGTTATTACGGGTTTGAATGAAAATGTTTCTGAAATGTTTGTGTTTGACCGTATTTGGCTTTATGTTTCTCTTTGTCTGTAAATATTACTCTTTATTGTCGGCCTGTCTATAAAATGATTTCTCTATTTTCTTTTTTACATGTTTGAAATAAATCAAATCAACTGAAAAATAAATGAAGAAATCTGCCAGCTCAGGTTTGCTTTAACATCAAAAGTATTTCAATCAAAGTGCAAACGGTTAATAAAGGAAACTTTGTCTCTACGTCACAGTAAATGTCCCAGAAACCAAAACTGGGAGCTACAGGAGACTCAGAGCGTCCACTCTGTCCTCTGTCCAGCAGCAGAGACACTTTGACTCTGAGTCTGCGGGAAAACGTGAGCTCAGGTCGGAGACGTGGCGTCCGGCCAGCGGAGACCTCCCCTGGTGTCCACTGTGAGAGGAACCGGCTGCAGCGTCTGTCTGCTTTATGAGAACGAGGACGGAGACGAAGAGCAGCGTCCCCGTGCTGCTCAACACATGCTGCCGTATAAGGAAGAGAGACGGCGTGATGTTTATCTGAGCGCCACGAGCATCACTGCTCTCACACTGAGACGTGAGACATGTGGGACAACGAGCTGCATGTCCACTCACAGAGACAGGAGATATGTGAGACATGTAGGACAGAGAGCTGTACGTCCACTCACAGAGAAAGGAGACATGGGAGACACCCAGATATATGTCCACTTAGAGAGACAGAAGACATGTGAGACACCCAGCTGCTTATCCACTGACAGAGACAAGAGACGGGAGAAATGTGAGACACTGAGCTGCATGTCCACTGGGCAAGACAAGAGACACGTGGACACTGAGCTGCTTAAAATGTCAGAAAATTGGATTGATTTCTTTCAAAAACAAACAAAAAAATAATACCGGGTGTTGATCTGCAACACACTAAAAAGTGTTTTTGAAAAATCACCTGAAAATAAGCAAAAGTAAAACTGATAGCATAAAAGCAAAAAACGAAAAAAAAGAAAATTACCTAAAAAGTGCTGAAAAAAAGTATTTATCTGATATATTTTAAAAGCGTTCTCTGTAACATAATTTTAAATATAAATTTATTCTAATTAAAATAGTTTTGTGGACATTTTTTCCTATTTTGGATAATTTCATCATCGCCATCAGTTACTTCACAGGACGTGCAGCGTTTTGCTCTGAGCGCGGAGCGAGATCACTGCAGCCGTGATCAAACTGCAGTGGATCCGGGTTTTAAGGGGTCAGACCTGATCAGACTCAAACTCTGGTCCACAGAATCAGCAGCAGAGTGAAGCTCCTGCCACACGGAGCAGCTCTGGTCAAACGCGGCGGGTTGAGCGATGTGATCAAAATGATGCTGACGACGTGCAGCAGAACGCTGCGTCAGCAGGACGCACGTCTGACCGAAGCTGACTCAAAACGCATCACCGATAAACAACAGATCCAAGTTTCTCCTGCGGCGACTTTCTGTCCGTCACACTGGAACGGTCGCCAGGCGGGTTTCCGTTAACCCTCAAACTACACAAATATAAACTGTGGAAATGAAATCAGCCTCATGGAAACACGTCGGTTTAGAAAAACACGGTATCTGAGGTGATTTAAAAAAGACAAACTGCAGTGGAAACACTTCAGACTTTTCTAGGTCACGCGATGCTATGAGGTCACGTGTTGCTACGAGGTCACGAGGTCACATGTTGCTACGAGGTCACGTGTTGCTACGAGGTCACGTGTTGCTATGGGAACTGGCTCCGTCACGGTGCAGCAGGAGCTGCAGGAGGCGTTTTGTGTAAAATCCACTCGGTGGCCGCGGGGTGGCGGTAAAAAAAAGTGAAACTACAAAATTAAAAATGATGTTTTTTAATCAAAGACCGACCGACTCAATGACATGACCGACGTTGGAGCGAATTTTAAACTGTAAAATCTGACAAGCTGATCTCACCTAAAATAATGTCGGAAAGTGATTACCTTAAATAGAAAATATAACCACTAATCATAGTTCATGTTTATATCTAATTGTTAAGTTGACTCAAAATGAATCTTTGAGTACAGTGATGCTTAAAACACTTTTCATATATTTAGATTTTCATTTTTGTCATCAGGACTCAAAATATCTTTAACTGATGAAGTATCGAACACAAACATCCGGACATGAATACCATTATCATTAGTGAAGATCATTAGAAAATCAAATCTGGACAACTTTTCTCCAAATAAACTGTAATTCTCTTCATTTTTCGTTGACGTTCAGATCCACCGTCCGTTCTGACAGACAAATATTTTGGAAAAATTCCTGAATAAAAGCTTAAAATCTTTTTAAATGTTTTTTTTTTTTTACATGTATCAGTAATATAACGTGATGTCGACTGAGCAGGCGCTTTAACCATGAAGGGTGTATTTTCCTCGCCCTCGCCCCGCAGTGCTCCGTAAAGGAGGCGTGGCTCCGCTGCAGTCACCTTGATGACTCGAGCTTCACGCGGTGAGACTGTGGCGGCAGTGACGTGTCGCGTGGTGACTGGGAGCTGTGACTCAGACTGGACTCGCCGGTCGTATCCGGCTGATAACTGGATGGCTCTATATAAGGCTCTCCTCAGCGTCCTCATTAATAAAGTGAAACAAAGAACGAGCGTGGCAGCTTTTCCATTTCAGCTCGCCGGCCGCTTCCTTCACAGCCAGCGGACGTGTTTATGCTCTGGAAATAAATCTGTTGTCATTTCGTTCCTGCTGCCCGCAGACATGGAAACAGCCCGCCTGCAGCCGCTATGTGAAGCACAGAAACCTGAAGTCAGCGTCATGTGACCGCGTGGAGGAGGAGCAACCAGGGATCAATAATAATAACGATCATCACTATCAGACAGCCCGCTGCTGCTGAGTGACCCAAATAATGAGAAACATGTCGATACATTCAGTGTAAAAAACATCTGACGTCTGATCATTTTGACTTCTCTCTGAGTTTAAACTGCTTCTCATTTAAAGTTCTTTTACTGCAGTTTTTATTTCAGACTGAATTATTTTGTTGAAGAAAAAAGCTACTTTTGTGACAGAAAATGTTTTGTTCAGGTTGGTGTTTGTGCCAAAAAAGGTGTCATGTTGGTTCTGATCAGAGCTCATTTGGCAGCTACTTCAGATTTAGTCTTGAGACAAAATGCTTCACAGTTTTAGTCAACAAAAATTTGAGACATTTTAGTCAACTTTCAGTTTTTACTTTTAGGATGTTTTTTTTCTTCTTTTTTCGCCCTTTGAAACCTGGATCGTCATCACTTTCCCGAGCGGCATTCACACGCCTTTCACAAGATTTTAAACCTGTGAACTCTCAGAGGATCGATTTGATTTCCGTCTGAAACACGAGGAAAAGGCAATGATTTTATAAGCTAGGATAAAATAAAGATAACTACATTTACAATTATTAAAACTACAAATACACAAATAAACACTTTGTTTTGAAGTATAGTTAATTTCTGGTGCAGAGCTCTTATTTTGAAGAGGTTTCTTTTTGGTGCAGTATGTTTCTTTGTGTTCTACGCCGACGTGTCTTTTACATTTCGTGAAATCAAACCGAATATGTGGTCATTTATTTGGTGTGCGGACCTTCAGCTGATGACGAAGGAGAAATTTGGACCCTGTGGATCAGCTGGCAGCCGCTGATCTGAGGTAGGACTCACGATCACAGTGATCATCATCCGAAAAGCTCAAAATCTCTCCGTTCGTGTTCTCGAACACTTGGAAAGCGTCTGCGGGTCCACTGTAATCTGAGTTACTGATCTCACTGTTGGTCAGAAAGTAATGGCACACATGGACGCTGTGGGCTGTTGTATTCTCATCTCATTTTAAATATTTGATGGTCCTTCACTAAAGTTTTTGTCACATCTCGTCATTTTTACATAGTTTTAGTCAGGAAGCTTTTTTTTACTTTTAGCTTGTCGACTAATTTTTGTAATCGTGAAATAGCAGCGAAATAAACACCGATACTGATTTTAAAAGATGACAAATTATAAATTAGGAGTCTAAGATCATCGACATGAATCAGAAAACTGATACGAGTCGGAGGTTCAGCGACATCGACTCACAGCCACAGATCACCACTAATCACTGCGTGACTTTAATACCCAGAATGCCTTGCAGAGACATCAGGAAACCGTGCATTGCTTCACGCCATGTCAGTATTTTCATGATCCAACAATCATCATTCAGCGGTGGAGGTTTTTACTTACAAGATCTCATCGTTCTCAAACTCCAGGACTCCATGTGTGTCCTCAAAGTCCTCACCGCCTCCTTTCGCCGTCCCCTCCATGGTTTTGTACGGCACCACCACAACACCACGAGCCCCCGAGGTCCGGATCACCTTCACCTCCATCACCCCGACGCTCTCGCTCACGGTCATCAACGGCTCCTCGAACGTAAAGATCCCCGCGTGGTCGTCATCAAAGATGGTGACGGTGGCTGTGCACGGCAGACCCAAACTGGCGAGGGAGTCCACGTGGTTTGCCTGGCTCTTGTCTGAGCCGGCGCCCTCTGATATGACCTTCACATTGCTGAGGTGAACCAGGAAATGCTCGTCTTCCTCAAAAATATCATCATCAATGATGTCAATGCGGATCTCCTTCTCCGTCTCACCTGGTTTGAACACGATAGTTCCCTCAGTGAACTGGTAGTCTGAGCCGGCGTTGGCGGTGCCGTCCTCGGTCCGGTAATCCACCGAGACTGTGCTCGTCAGGTCTCCTCCTCGCCGCACCACATTCAGCGCCACGCTGCCGCAGTTCTCCAGACACTGGTAGGTCCCCGGGTCGAAGAACAGCTTGGAGGAGAAGTCGTTGAGTGAAACCTCTGAGCAGATATCGTGCTGGTTGGCTCTTTTGGCTTGGTCAGCGGCGTGCTTCTTCAGGACGTTGCCCGCTCCCGTCATGATCCGGGTCGCCTGACAGCGGTAGAAAGCCCGACTCTTCTGTTGCTGGGTCAGAACTTGGTAATTAGCGAGCTCCATCAGCTGCTCCATCTCCTTCTCGGGATGTTTCTGCTTCAGCTCCTTCAGGATCCTGGCGACCTCCCTGCGGGCCTCCTCCTCATCCAGCTCGTTATAATCAAACTCCTCTCCATTGGCGTTGAGCATTTTGCCGTCCATTTCGATGTCGACCTTGGAGGGAAGCTCCGGCTCTCCCTCCGTTTCAATGATCATTCCTTTCTGCTTGCCCGCTCTGTATCGCTTGTACATGTACTTATAGAAGAGAAGTCTGCGGTCGGCCACGTAAGCAAATCCCACACAAAGCGGGAAGAAGAAGAGCGTGAGCAGCCCCTCCCAGATCTCAACCACACCTGGAGAGAAGACGGCCAGGATCAGGTAAAGCCACGTGTACGCAAAGACGCTCCAGGTGGCGGTGACGAAGAACACCCTGAGGTGCTTCACCTTCCTGGTCTCTCCGTCCGGAATGACGGATACGCACAGACCGATGATGACGAACATGTTGAAGGCAGCACTTCCTACGATGGTGTTGGGACCCAGCTCTCCAGCGTTAAAGTTGTGACCACAAACCTCCACGACGGACAGGAGGATTTCTGGGGCGGAGGATCCCAGCGCCATCAGGGTCAGGTTGGACACCGTCTCGTTCCAGATGCGCACCGTGGTGGTGATCTTCTCACCGTTGGGTTTCTTGATGGTGATCTGTCGCTCCTGGGACGTGATGACCTCGATGGACGCCATGAAGCGGTCAGCGATGATTGAGACGCCCAAGAACATGTACGCCAACCCCACAAAGTAGATGGTGGCCCTGGCGAGGCGGTCGGTGAAGGGCGGGTTTTCCGGCTTCCATATCGGCAGGATGACGCCTTCGATGCAGTCGGTGTTTCCTCCACATTTGGTGTGGTTGCCGAGCGTGGAGTTGGACTTGAGATTTGAGCGTGCAGCTGCACAGCATGGAAGATCAACTGAGATGATGGTCAACAGGAGGAGCAGCTGATTGGTGGAGATCAGTGACAAGGTCCTGGCTCGGCTCATGGTGACGCTTGAGCTCTGCTAAACCTGAAAGACACAGAAAGGGACTTGTAATTTCTGTCTGATCTTTTTGGATTCGAACTCTGCAGCAGAACTGGCCTGTATGGGTGTTTTTGCTCATTTCTTGGAGCATCTTCAAATGCTTCATAATCCTAAAATCTGTAAAACCTGAGTTAAAATCAGTACACCATAATGATTGATTTAAGTACTGGACTTTTGTCATTAAAAAAAAAATAGACAATTTTTCCTCAGACTGTAAAAACACAAATAATTTTGATCCAAAATATTTTTAATCACAGCATGCATGCTAGTGATGTGTGTCACATGACACTGGTGACATCCGTACTCTATGATCCCAGACCACGGTGCTTTTTTCTTAACCTAACCACATACTACTGTTGCCTAAATTTCAGCAAGTAATTTAAGTAAAGTAACATAAAGTGAAGTAAAGTAAAGAAAGAACAATGTGTTGCAAGTTTATTTTGGAAAAGACCATGTCCATCCATGGAAGCGTTCTTTGAAAAGACACGATGCATGTCACAGGCGATAACTGACGCGCAGTACCTGGAAATCCGAAACAGACAAAGAGGGACACCTAGCACATCATAGTCTGACATCTAGGTCCACTGATGAAGTGGCATCATTTGAGTTGGGATGAGAACAAGTTGAATGTCACTATTTAAGGTTGAGGATGTTTCTTGATGGAAGAATTCACTACACCTAACGTGTTCAAGGACCCCTGAAGGTTTGTGAAAACAGAAATTATTGTCTAATTTTTGGTGTCTGGCCTTTGAACTTTTGGATATGAAATGTAATCACTATTGTTTTACCCTGTTACACATATGTGTAAAAATTTGCCATAAATAAACATATGAATCCTTGAGTTACAGCCAAAAATATGTCAGCGAGGTCACAGTGACCCCCAAGTTCATGAGAATAAGACGGACGCACTGATGGAAGGACAACCTAAAAAACACAATGCCTCCGCTCACGGCTTTCACCAGAAGCATAAAAACAAATAAAATTTTGACATGCCTCCCTCATTTCACAACACCCCCATCTCATAAATTATGAACAGTCCCTAAATTCTTTGACCCACTGAGTCCAAACATAAATTATGATTGTACAATGTTGAAGTATTTGGAAGTTAAGATCAGTTCTTGAACCGTTTGGTCAAACAAATAAAACGTTAATCAATGAACCTGATGTAAACATATTAACCCGTCAGAGTGTTTTCTGATTCATATGATTGGAAAATGAAATCATTTTTGGGAAACCAATAACCACTGGGTTTATTATAAATGGCATTAATTAACCTTAATTTACTTTAGAATATTTTTAAAAAGTATAAAAATTTAAGCCACTCTGAATTTAGACATTTTAAAAAAAGGATACCTGTCATTTAAGTAATAAGGTAAAATAACTCTCATCCTAAACTTAATACAGTTTAAAGCACATAAACAACAACAAAAACAGCATCACTACACCATCAAATACACAGCCTGCTGTACAGAAGACTACCTGCTCCACTGCAGCGTGAGACGTCTCAATAACACACGCGACTGTGTGGGATCTGAGCGCCGACGCTGTAAAACCTACCGTCACTCCAGCACTCCTCAGAAAAAACTACAACAGCACGTTTTTCTAAAATCTCAGAGTTTTCATGGTGGAGACAGAAATAACGAAGCGTCCACTCGTCCTGCTGCGAGACAATAAAAGCCCGTCAGATGATGTGGAGACGAGAAACAGGAGCACAGTCTGATCATAACACTGTCACCACCAAAACCACCACACACACGACACACACACCGCTGAGATGATCCAACTCTACCGCCTCCTCCTCCTCCTCCTCCTCCTCCTCCTCCGCCTCCTCCTCCGCCTCCTCTCTGTATCTCTCTGTCAACACTTTCCAGCCACCATCTGAATCCTCTTCTGAGTTAATTTTATCTTTAACTTCATAATAACTCAAACTTGTGGCGCTCGGCTCTTCAGCTCTTCCAGTTTAGCTTTTCAGCCTAAAACATCTATTGAAGGATTTCCTAAAATAAACTCAGAGGTGTTTTTTTGTTGCATTTTTGCACACTAGTCCAGTGCCTGTTCAAAACCCTGCTCGGCCTGAGGAAGTGCTGCGCGCAGGTTTAATTATGTGACTGCTCCAACTGACTGGAGCCTAAAACAACTCACAAAAGGCCCCGAAAATCACTTTAAAAAATAGGATGCACTATTATTCATTAAACAATTAAAATATGTTGTGATCTGACTCTACGGGATTACTGCAACTCTACAGGATTACTGCAGCTCTACAGGATTACTGCAAATCTACAGGATTACTGCAACTCTACAGGATTACTACAACACCACTGGATTACTGAAACTCTACAGGATTACTGCAGCTCTACAGGATTACTGCAGCTCTACAGGATTACTGCAGCTCTACAGGATTACTGCAGCTCTACAGGATTACTGCAGCTCTACAGGATTACTACAACACCACTAGATTACTGCAGCTCTACAGGAGTACTGCAGCTCTACAGGATTACCAGGATTACTGCAGGATTACTGCAGGATTACTGCAGCTCTACAGGATAAATACATCAGCACCACACCAGAGCATCACCACAGCTGGATGAAATCTGCTCCTGACAAACAAACCCAGTGAATTCTGCTCCTTTTTGTCCTTCCTGAGAGCCGGTACTCACCTCTGGTCCTGACGCCGCGGCAGCAGGAGGACAGAGTGCGTCCAGGACGGAGAGCTGCGTCCGATAACCGCTCTAAATTTAACAGAAACAGACGTGGTTCTAAACATGGCCTCAGAGCTGCTTATCGTCCCTCTCCCAGCGGGCCATGGCCATACAAGGCTCTGCGGGGCCCGGGGCCATCCAGCAGCTCCTCGTCCCCACCGACACGTGGGGGAGATAACGGCTAACAGTTAGCGGTGGCCCGGTGACGCCGACGGGCTACAACGGGCAGGAATGCTGGGATAAGTGCCCCCCCCACCGCTGAGATTTTCCACTCAGAGGTGACACATCCAGAGAGCTGCAGAGCCAACAGGAAGTCTGTTACACTCTGACACATCAACAGCTCAACCCAACCTGGACTTCAGACGTCCAAAAACCTGCAGACAGAGCAGCCGCATCATGACTGCAGACGGCGTTCACACGCTTCACTGCAGACATCTGCGGGTGGACGAGGACGGGGTTAAAGCTGACACTTGTGACCTTAAATTCAAACCTTGTTTTTAGGCTTGAAGCATTCAAAGGAAACTACAAGGCACCCTTTAAAGCCTCTGGAAACCCAAATCATCAAAAACACGTAATGTAGGATGTTAAAAGGCATCAAAAAGGATCAATTAGCCTCAATCCAAAAGTTAAAATAACGGGATATTAGAGTTTTCTGAGGCTCCTGAAGCTGGGTTGATTTGGGCGCAGTGTGGATAAAGCCTATCAAAAACTCACAGTCATCGTCAGTTGATGCTAATTCAACATGACAAACCAAAATCCCTCAACGCTCCTTTCGACGGTTCAGAAACACTCCGAGCGTCGGAGCGACTCTGGCACAAACTGGACCATCAGTAAATTCGGAGCGCTGTTGGGATGCACCGTTCAATCATCCAGATTACTGCAATCTGGGAGAGACGTGCCACGTTCATACTGAACACGATAAAAAATGTCTGTGTATTTAGCCGCTGGAGTTTTTTTTGGAGCGGTTTGCAGTTCACGAAAATAAACATAAACATGGAGTGTCTGTGCTTCACAGAGTGAACCGAGACGCTAATACGCTAAGATTTATCAGACTGTCACAGCGCATCACACGCCCTCCGCTGTTTACTTTCACAATAAAAGACCAACTTAAATTACTCAGTGTGTTTTGCTAAAACACACCTCACACACACACACACACACACACACACACGCACACACACACACACACACAGGTGTGTTTTCAGAGCTGCACATGTAACTTTACGGCTTTGCTCTCTGATCTGTGAGCCCTTCAGGTGCTTATCGTCGTGTCTCTGTTCAGTACTGACGCTGAGTGAAGCTCTGTGTTCACAGACAGACAGAGTTTGTCCTTCATCTCTGGATCTCAGGGACGTCAGGAGAATCTGAAATAGATCTTAACGCTGATCACAGCACAGCGTCACGCAAAATTCTCGCTCAGTGGACGCAAAGACGCGTATGAAGTATGCATTTTTGCATGCACTGCGCGAAACGCTCGCATTGGGTTCAGTGTGAACGCAGAGCGACTCTGGGCACTCTGACTGCGTGAGGAACTCAACAGGTGAATGATTATGTAGAAACAGGACGCTCTGTGGCTTCCAACAGCAGCTCTCTCATGTAGTGCTCCAACAGATAGAGCTGCACCACGCTGTCTCTGCTCTGCTCCGTGGCTGTCGTCATGGAGACGAGAGACAGGTGACAAAAGTAGGATCCAAGGAGGTGTCAATCAAAACATGATCCCATGTGACCTAGAAAAGAATAAAAAGGGTTTCCATTGCAGTTTGGACAAATATGGCTTTTTACAATCACCTGAATAACCACCTCATGCCAGCGTAAACAACATTTTTAAACACCTAAAAAACAGTGTCATTTTTTAAATCGACGTGTTTCCATTAGGCACGTTTTATATTCACAATTTCTAGGTTCTCATGGGGTTTATTGCCCGAAAGTGAAAACGGGAATTCAGCTGCTGCTGTTTCTATAAAAATGTTCATCCTCAAACAAAGATGAGTCATCATCCAGCTGTTTATCACCAGCACTACAGAAACACACTCACACACACACACACACACACACACGCACACACACACACACACAGAGTACAGGCAGGTCCTGGTCTTATCTGTTGGTCCTCTGAAAACCTGGATCACAGTGAGTCGTTCAGAGGTCACTCACTCTGCGACAGAGGTCACCACCAGCTGCTAAAGTTTGACTGAATATCATTGATTATATCAATATTAACGAATATCTGAAATTAACAAATCAATTAACACTAACATTCCCTTTAAATAATGTGAAAAACTTAATTTTTATAAGAATCAACTTAAAAATGTGTGTTCATAAATGTAGTAAGTTTCCACATAATCTACATTCAATTCACATTAAATAAAAGTGTAATTTACATAAAATTACCTTAATCATGAAAACATGTTTTAGGTTAATGACTCATAAAAATGAACTTATTACAACATTTTTTCACATTATTTAAAAGGAATTTAAAAGTGTTAAGCTCCTTTCCCACTGCACAAAAAATCCTTTGACGCCTTTGACATCTGTCTTTTATATTCAGGGTAAACGCTTATAATCTGACTGCAGCAGGGCTGGACGGTATGACTTTAGAATAATATCGTAATATTTGAGGGCTATATTGTGATACACAATGTAACACTGAGTCAAGAGAAGATTTTATTATGTGTATGAAATGTGGGAGTAATATACTTGAAATACTCATTTTTTAAAAACGGTTTGCTCTGACAGATGAAGTTTGCAGTGTGAGTTGGATAAAGAGTGTCTGCATGCAGATAAAAGCGTACATGAGACGGCACGGCGCCCCCCTCAGGACAGACTGTGCAGTTTGGTTATCATGGTCAGAAATGCGTACGTGGTTTCTACCTGACTGTGTGTGAACGTCATCTGTCACCATCGTGAGGTCGGAGTCCGTCTGTCCGAACGTTAGCGACGCTCACAGAGCAGCTGCGCGCTCCGTCTGTGATTTAAAGTGGTTTTTATTTTCCTGTGGATTACGGCGGAGGGACAGGAGGAGCACACAGCGACAGCTGATTTTCACAGATTCAGATGAGAAAATCTCCCCCAGTGAGCAGCTCCTGATAATAAAGCATCAGTCCTCCTGCTGGACTGGTTTCCCAGCAGGGAGGTGACAGAGTTTATCTCAGCCTGCTGATTATCAACACTCACATTCCTCCACTCTCTTTATTTTTACTCCAGTCTGCGTGTGTGTGTGTGTGCGTGCGTGTGTGCGTGTGTGTGTGTGTGTGAGAGAGAGAGAGAGAGAAAGAGTGTTTGGTGTTTTATATATATATATATATATATATATATAAAGTGAGATAACACAACCAAATACGGGGTAAATGCTTACTAAACATATATATCCTTAACCTCGACCTTGACCAAAATCTAATCAGTCCATTTCTAAGTCGTAAGTTTGTGTCTACTTTGAGGAAATTCCCTTCAGGTGTTCTTGGGGATTTTCAACTTTGAGAACAGACGGACATCCGGAGAACAAAGTGCCTCTGGCATATATTATATATTACATATATTACATATATATATATGTAATATATGTAACTTTTTTTTACTACAGGACAATTAATTAAAAAAATATGCACGATATTTTCCACAGATTTTCTGGAGGCCTAAAGCAGCCTGGCGGAGGAATCTGAGCACGGTGCCGTACATCTTAAAGCCCTGTATTCTGTGCACATGATTATTTCTTGTCTCTGTTGCAGAAGAGTAACTGTTGTAATGTTTTCCATAAATTCACGTAAGCATGACACCATGACAAAAGGGTGTTTGTTCGGGGTCGTTTCCACGGCAGGGTTCTTGCATGAATTGTTTATCATTTGTTGTGGTTTGGCCTTTCGTTAACAGGACAACGGCGTTTTGGGGGCCTGAAAACACCAACATTTGAAAAACCTTAAAAATACACCACCTCTTCTGTCGCCGTGGAAACTGGCAATGATCCTGTAAGAACTGTGACGTCACTTAACGTGTTACGTTTCAGACAAACAGCTATGGCGAGCAGGAGAAGAAGAACAACAGTGACGGCCTGCTGAGCTGTTCGTGCCGCTGACTCTGCTGAAGTTATTAACGCTGTCGGTTTTCGTGCGTTCGCCACCGTCTTCTTGTTCGTTTATACTCGCCGCTCTGTAGGAGAAAGCCTTTATATGCAGGTGGTCTTCTTCTATGGTGTGTCATCACAAAGTTAGACCGCCAGCCACTGGCCTGGCGCGCAGACTGCAGCGTTTTCGGTTGTTTTTGTGGATCCGCGTACATGAGAATCATTCTCACGTTGTTATCTTGTGAATGTAGGTTTTTTTTAAACACAAAGGAAAAAATCTCTGTTTTTAGTTTTCGTCTAAACGTGGCCTCAGTGAGTTCCCCTCCAAAGGAGACTCGACCTCCTACAGCGGACAAAATGTCACCGAGGGCTCGTGCCAGTCGCATCCAAACCCACAGCCGGGATAGAGAGGTTCGGTGAAGGAGGTGCTGACGCTGTGGAGGTGGATCAGTGTCCCAGAGGACACTTTGTAGAAGGACAGAGTGCCGGCAGGACAGTCCACATACACTGCGACTCTCCCAGAGAGACAGACGGAGGAGGGGGGGGCTGAGGAGAGGGGATCTCTGTTCTGTCACCGTTATGAGAGACGGCGAAATCACCAAACAGAGAGCACTTCAGACTCCAGGAGTGATCGTTCCCTCCAAACCAGCAGTCAGGATTTAACCCTTTCCTTCTGATTCCTCTGTAACTTACTGATACGTAAGCGATTCCTCTCCACTCCACCTCCCAGTAACAGCGACCGGTCAGACCGTTTTCACACAGCAGCTGACCCCAGAACTCGAATCTCTCCGGGCGATCGGGACACGGCTGCTTCTCGTTTACCAGCGTCACCGTCCTGCTGTTGGACACTTTGAGGTGTGTGTACGCTGTGTTTGTGTCCACTGTGAGTTCACGGGCATCTGATGGAGGGAACAAAACACAAAACAGCATCATCGACCACACCTGATGGGATTATTTACTGCTTTATTAACCCTTTGAAGCCTGGAGCAACATCACTTTTCTCGCGCTGCGATCAGACACCTTATGTATTGAAGTATTTAAACCTTTGAACCGTACACAAATTGGTGCAATTTATTTCAAAAACATGGGAAAAGGCAATGAACAACTTGGTAAGATATGTCCCACAATGTAAGAAATTGGTTGATTTAAAAAATAATTTTTATAACGCTGGGGGAAAAGTCTGGGGAAGAAAGAGTTAGGGAAACTTGTACTTTTTACTCATTTCTTGCTAACTTTTGGTTCATTTCTTCTTTCACTGCTACTCTTTGATCAGACGCCTGTCAGGTGAGTGGATTACCTTGTGAAGGCAGAAGTGTTCACTAACACTGATTTGAACTAATTTGTGATTAAACGCTGAGAGAAATGTATGTATTGAGAGCATAAAAACGTCTTAGCTCTTCAGCTTAAACCTGTTAAAAAATGGGAGTGTTTAAATTTTTGTTCGGTGTACTTAAACACGCGTGCCCTGTTTTCATGAATCAAAGTGAACACACTCACACTTCCTCAGACCAGGTTTCAGCCTCTGCTCTCCACAATGTTCAAGCCTGCAGGAAGAAACAACGTCAGAACGAACCTGCAGCAGCTTCCTCATCAATCATCCGAATATATCAACATGATACGTTTCTAAAGTGTCTCAGCGGGGACAGAGACTCAGTCAGTTACTGTCCTCACTGCTGGTACAGACAGTGCCCCCCAAAATGTGTCGCACTGATGCCAAAGAGCTCCAAATAACTCTCACTCTGACCAGTTATTGTCAGTAGATCGGGGACACGCACATTCATTTGCTTGGGGGCACTTTCACAAAATGACAGGAGGCAGCTGGCCCATATATGTTTCTAGGATGTAAATTTCTTGGATTCAGGACATTTAAAAGATTTTAGTAATTTCTAGGACTTAAGGACGTTTCGAGGACTTCAGGACATTTTTGAGAATTTTAGGACATTAGGGTCTTATCCAGGACCTCTGTCGGGGGTGTGGGGGATCCTCTACTGGATCAACAAGCTCTGTTTGGTTGCTGTTTTATTCACTCTGGCACCTTATGGACACTAAAAGGACAAAAACAATTCAGCGTGAATCACTTTATTTTTATTGGCAATTGGAAAATGTTTGGGGGGCCACCTGACACCCTATCAGGGGACAGATTTCAGTTTGGTCTGAACCACCAGGAAGTGGATGTACATCTCAGTCAGGGTCTTGGGCAGCTGTCCTCCCTCTCTGGTCTTCAACTGGGATGTGGCACATGATGTGGAGGCTTCGGGAAGTCTTGATGTGGGAGATGATCCTGCCGGCCTGCTCCTCATCTCTGACCCTCCTCCTGAAGTACTCCTCCTTCTGTGGGCCGGTGAACCCTCTGACCTCTGTCACCATGTCAACGCACTCAGGAGGGATCTGATTGGCTGCTGCAGGTCGTGTGGTTATCCAGAGGCGAGCGGAGGGAAGCAGTTTCCCCCTGATGAGGTTTGTCAGCAGCACATCCACTGAGGTGGACTCTGTGACGTCGGTCAGGATCTCGTTGTTGTGGAAGTCCAGAGGAAGTCGACACTCATCCAGACCGTCAAAGATGAAGACGACCTGGAAGTCTTCAAACCTGCAGATTCCTGCTTCTTTGGTTTCAGTAAAGAAGTGATGAACAAGCTCCACCAAGCTGTACTTTTTCTCTTTCAGCACATTCAGCTCTCTGAACGTGAATGGAAACGTGAACTGGATGTCCCGGTTGGCTTTGTCTTCGGCCCAGTCCAGAGTGAACTTCTGTGTTAGGACCGTTTTCCCGATGCCAGCCACTCCCTTTGTCATCACTGTTCTGATCGGTTCGTCTCGTCCAGGTGAGCCTTTAAAGACGTCTGCTGCTCTGAGGGTTGTTTCTGGTCTGTCTGGTTTCCTGGATGCTGCTTCAATCTGTCTGACCTCATGTTCATCACTGACCTCTGCAGTCCCTCCCTCTGTGATGTAGAGCTCTGTGCAGATCTCATTGGTCGGGTTTCCTGCTTTAGCGATAACATCAAAAACACTTTGACACTTCTTTTGTAGGCTGAATTTGAGCTGACACTGACAAACTGCAGCAGAAGTTCCTGAATGAAAAGACATCAAATCAGTGAATGGATATCAGTGTTAATATGAGAAAAGTTGTACAACCCTGATTCCAAAAAGCTGAGATACTGCATGAAACCTTAATTAAAACGGTATGCAATGATTTGCAAATATTTTTGGACCTATATTTAATTGAATATAGAGACAAGTCCAGTCCAGAGTCCTACAGTCCAGAGACAAGATATTCAATGTTCAAACCGATAAACGTAATTGTTTTTAGTAAATATTCTTTCATTATGAATTTCATGGCTGCAACCCAGTCTAAAAAAGTTGGAACAGGAAGCAGCTGAAGACTGGGGACGTTGTGAAATGATAAAAACACCAGTTACACTATAAAGTTTATTATTCTAAACATTAATATCTTGTCTTTGTACTTTATTCAACTGAATATGGGTCAAAAGAGATTTGCAAATCACTGCACTCTTTTCTTGATTATGTTTTACTAAACGCCCCGACTTTTAAAAGAATCAGGGGTTGTATGTGGAAAATCCTCTCACTGCTCTGCAGACGGTCAGCTCCTGCTGCTTCATCCTCCTCAGGAAGTTCAGTGTGATCTTCAGAAATGCCTCTCTGCTGCGCCTCATATGTTCCTCTTCATCATCCACCAACTCCTCATCCTCATTCTGCGTCTCTAAGACTTCTGAGTAATCTGGACTCAGAACCTCCTGAAACTTTGTCAGCTCGTCCTTCACAAAAGTGTCAATGCTTTCCACAAGATGCTGTAAAAAAGAACAGAATGCAACATCTTAGACAGCTTTGAATCTCATGTAGCACTAAGGTGAAAGTTGTTGTTTACACACCTTAAATATGGTGTTCATGTCTGGTGGATGCTGCTGGATGGACTGATCACCGCCACCAGGAACCTCTGACCTTTGCTGCTGAACTCTGCAGACAAAACAGGCAGAGTGATGTGTCAAAATATCAACAGATATACATGATAGTATGTTGTTGAGGTGACATTTTAAGGGATTAGGTGACAAGGCTTGACAGTAACTGTTGCCCTTTAGTTTCCAGGAGTGAAAACTGGTTTTTAACATATCACAAATAATAAAAGGTGAAGGCTGCAAGAGGCGGGACACCCACTGATGGGCCGATAAGCACTGCCATTCGCAAGATCACTGTCACCTACTGGGAGATCCTTATAGGCAAGACAAGTTTATTTGTATAGCACGTTTCAGCAACAAGGCAATTCAAGGTGCTTCACACAGAACACAAATACAACAACAGGGGGAAAGGAAACACATTTAAAACATTATAAAAGAAGCATGTAAAAGGTGATTAAAAACAGCAAGTGGGAAAACAACAGATAAAACCCAAAAATATAGAAACACATATATTGAAATAAGAGTTGCAGTGCAGAGTTTCGAAGTAAAATATACAATTTAAAAAGTAAAAAGCCTTTTAGTCAAAGGCAGCAGTGAACAGGTGAGTCTTTAACCTTGACTTAAAAGAGCTCAGACTCTCAGCAGACCTGATATTTTCTGGTAGTTTGTTCCAGATATACGGAGCATAGAAACTGAATGCTGATTCTCCATGTTTAGTTCTGACTTTTGGAGCACAGAGCAGACCTGCACCAGATGACCTGAGTGGTCTTGATGGTTCATACTGGACTAGAAGGTCTTTGATGTATTTTGGGCCTAAACCATTCGATGCTTTATATGCTAGCAAGAGAATTTTAAAGTCTATTCTCTGAGAGACAGGGAGCCAGTGTAGAGACCTCAGAACTGGAGTGATGTGGTCCGCTCTCTTGGTCTTAGTAAGGACTCGAGCAGCAGCGTTCTGGATCAGCTGCAATTGTCTGATTGACTTTTTAGGCAGACCAGAGAAGATACTGTTACAGTAGTCAACTCGACTAAAGATAAATGCATGGACAAGTTTTTCAAGGTCCTGCTGCGACATCAGACCTTTAATCCTAGAAATATTCTTGAGGTGATAGTAAGCTGGCTTTGTAATTGTTTGTGTGTTTTTTAAAATTCAGGTCTGAATCCATGACAACACCCAGATTCCTGGCCTGGTCTGAGGTTTTTAACTGAAGTGACTGGAGCTGCATGCTGATTTTAAGACGTTCCTCCTTGGGTCCAAAAACAACTACCTCAGTTTTTCCTCTGTTTAACTGAAGAAAGTTATGGCACATCCATTCAGATATTTGCTCCATGCATTTACCCAGTGCTTGTATGGGGCTATGGTCACCTGGGGACATTGAAATGTAGAGCTGGGTGTCATCAGCATAGTTATGGTAATCTATTTTGTTTTTTTCTATGATCTGAGCAAGTGGAAGCATGTAGATGTTGAACAGAAGAGGCCCCAGGATGGAGCCTTGGGGGACTCCACATGTAATTTTGCTCTGCTCAGATCTAAAGTTACCTATTGACACAAAATAATCCCTGCCCTTTAAGTAGGATGCACACCAATCAAGAACTGTGCCAGATAGTCCCACCCAATTTTCTAGTCGATCAAGTAATATATCATGGTCGACTGTGTCGAATGCAGCACTGAGGTCCAATAACACTAAAACTGAAGATCTGCCATGATCTGTGTTTAAGCGAATGTCATTAAATACTTTGACCAGAGCTGTCTCAGTGCTGTGATGTGGTCTAAAACCTGACTGAAAGACGTTAAAGCAGCTGTTGACTGTTAAGAAGTAATTTAGCTGTTGGAACACAGCCTTTTCAGTGATTTTACCTAAAAAAGGAAGATTTCATATCGGCCTGTAGTTGTTCATTGAGGTCTTTTCTAGATTGTTCTTTTTTAAGAGGGGCTTAATAACAGCTGTTTTCAGGGTCTGTGGGAAGACTCCTGAACTTAGAGACATGTTTACAATCTGTAAGAGATCAGATACCATGACGTGTGAAACTTTTTTGAAAAAATCTGTGGGTAAGACATCCAGACAGCAGTGGGAAGAGCTCAGTTGGTGTAGAATGTCCTCCAGATTTTTGTCATTGATTGGATTAAACTGCGTCATGGTGTTTAAATGGTTTTTAGACAGACACAGCACAGATCCTGAACCTGGTGTTGAAGAATTCACAGCCTGTCTAATATTCTGAATTTTCTCTCTAAAGAAAAAAGCAAAGTCATTGCAGGCCCTGGCAGAGTGAAGTTCAGGTGCTATTGACACAGGGGGGTTTGTTAGTCTCTCAACAGTAGAAAACAGTGCTCGAGCATTATTTTTGTTTCTGGTGATAATGTTTGAGAAGAAAGACTGCCTTGCATTCCTCAGCTGTAGATTATAAGTGTGAAGTTTCTCTTTATAGATGTCAAAATGAATCTGTAGATTTGATTTTCGCCACCTGCGTTCAGCTTTCCGACACTCTCTTTTTTCATTTTTCACTGCCATGGCATTTCTCCATGGAGATCTTTTCTTGCTAGAGACAACCTTCAACTTAATTGGAGCGATGGCATCTATCACATTTAACATTTTAGGATTAAGGTTGGACACTAGCTCATTGACTGAACCACAAGGCAGGGTTGCTGTAGAAGAAAAAAGTACATTAAACATTTCACTGGTGTTTTCGGTAATGCATCGCTTCTTGATAACATCTTTCTGATTACTCCTGTGCACAGAGATAGAGCTCTCAAAGAAAACACAACAGTGATCAGACAGGGCCACATCACGCACAACAACCTTGTGTATGTTTAGACCCTTGGAGATAAGCAGGTCCAGAGTGTGCCCCCTGTTATGTGTGGATTTTGACACATGCTGACTCAGCCCAAAGCTGTCAAGAGTACAGTACAGTTCTTTAGCCCCTCTGTCCTGGGGGCTGTCAACATGAATGTTAAAATCACCAACAATGATTATACAGTCATATTCAATACAGATTATCGACAGCAGTTCATTAAAATCAACGAAAAAGTCTGCACAGTATTTAGGTGGCCTGTAGACATTTACTAATATGGCTCGAGGGGAGGACTTCAGCTGAAGAGCCACATATTCAAAAGTAGAAAAATTACTGAAAGATAATTCTTTAAATTGGAAAGAGTTTTTGAATAAAACTGCCACTCCACCTCCTCTCCGATTCACTCTGGCCTCACTAATAAAACTGTAGTTGGGAGGGGTTGACTCAACGAGAACAGCTGTGCTGTTGTTTTGATCCAACCAAGTTTCAGTTAAAAACATAAAATCGAGGTTGTGTTCTGTGATAAAATCATTGATTAAAAATGTTTTTCCAGCCAACGATCTGATGTTCAATAAAGCAAGTCTTAGTGTTGTAGGAGCATCCTCTATAATTGTTGGGACAGACTGTGATTCACAGGGAATGCTTTTTAAGTTTAATAATCTAGTGCCGTTACTTTTGTGCTCCCAGTTTCTCAGCACATTGACCTTTGTTCTTCTATGACTAATCAAGACAGGAATTTTGTAAACTGATAGCATACAGGGCCCCGGCTTGGCCTGGGACGACTCATGACTGCTGGTAATCCTGCAGCCTGGACCCAGAACACATCAGTTTGTGCTTGTAACACAGGCAGCCTTATCATCCTTGTCGGGTTGAGGAGACAGTACAGGATGTTTCCTCGGAGGGGCGGGGGGTGGGGGGGCTGGGCGACGAGTCTTTGGAGCCTGTGTTGGAGGTGGTGGTGGTCGACGTGGGGTGCTTATAGGAGAGAAGATAGGAGAGGGAGGGGGGGTACATCTTAGTCCAGCATTGACCAGCTCCTTCATCTGGTCAGTGAACTCCAGGTGGGGTGAGGAGGGAGAGAGGGAGGGTAAGGAGGAGAGGGACCTGGTGGGTGTTTCAGGGGGTGAGGCAGGTGGACCGTCGGAGGTGCTGTGGTTGTGAAGGGGGATGGAGGCTTGTGGAGAGCCCTCCTCTTCTTCACTCTGACGCCTCTTTGGCTCAGAGCACTCCTTGGGTGGGGGTGACTGTTGCTCTCCCTCTGGGTTTTTAATCTGCCTTGTTTTGTCTTTCATCCTGGCTGGCTCAGAGGCGACTGATGGGTGACGCAGGAAGTAAAATAGATTAGACGCCAACAATTTTACTCCCGGCTTGTTCAAGAAAAGTCCATTCCCTTTGAAAAGGTGTCTTCGCTCACAAAAGATGTGGAAATGTTCAGTAAAGTTTACTGGATAGGCAGTGCATGCAGTAGAAAGCCACTTACTTAGAGCCCGCAGCCTGCTGAATCTCTCCTCTGCGTATCTGACCGGTGGTATAGGTCCGCTGATAAACACATCTGCTTTCACAGAGCTCGCTGTTTTCAACAGCTCGGTGAAGTCCTGTTTTAACACTTCAGACTGCTGTTTAGCGACATCATTCCTCCCTACGTGTATTATGATGTTCCTCACAGTTGGGTGTTCAGCCACAATACTCAGAGTCCTTTCTGTCATGTTGGAGACCACATCCTTGGGGAAGCAGATCACTTTGGTGTTTTTACTGCACACCCTCTGTAAGTCTCTAATAGCATTGTCACCCACAATCAAAGTTTGAGGCCCAGGCTTTAGCTTTCCCTGTAGCCTTTTACTGTTCGACATGCTATCAGTCCTTTCCCCGCTGACTGAGGATGGACGGTCTGACGGAAATTCAGGGTCCTTCATCAGTGGAGCGTATCTGTTCCGCAGCTCAATGCTTGATTGTTTCGGAGGTTTGTTGCTCATCCGCCCTTCTACAGTTTTCCACAGCTGTGTCCTTCCAGGTGCGGGGGTTGAGGAGGCACTTTGCCTGGGAGGGAGTGCAGGCTCATCACACACCTCAGCTCGCTGTGCTCTGCCTGTTAAACGTCCTCCCATTACCCAGGGAAATGACTTGTTCTTTGGCTTTGCTCCAAGTGGTTCCAGGGAGGACTACTACCTGTAGATTTATTAAACAGAACAGACCTACCTGTTTCACGGTAGCTTTGTCTGTGCTCGTTAGCCGTGTGTTAGCTAGCTCCTGTCCACTGATTTGAGGCAGGGGTAAGGTGGTGTCATTCCCACCTAGCCCGTTTACCTCCACATTCACTTCTAGGCGGTGAATTTTAGTCTCCAGCACGGCAATTTTCTGTAGAAGTTTGGCGTAGTCGTCTGCAGATAGCGGAGGCATCTTGAAGCTCGGAGTGAACGGCTTTAAAATAAGCGGTACTCCTCTATAAAGGTCCCAGTTTGCATCCAGCGGGGCAGGAAAACTCCTCTTCCAGCTTCAAGTGTGCAGAGTTAACTGGTATAGTGTCCGGTGTGTGTTTCACTGCCTCTTTCACTCACACACACAGACAGAGCTGCTTCTGTTCTGAATCAACATGAAGAGTAGATAATCCCAATGCAAAAACGGCAAAGATTATCCTCCAAATGACTTAATTGTTGTAGGAAACCTTAAATATGTTGGAGTTTGTGACAAGAAGGAAAAAAAGGGAAAAAACTAGGAAAAATAAAAGCGTAGCAGAGAGCAAGCAAGAAGAGCGTCTGCACTGAAGCGAAGCAGGAAGCGTCTCCAGGTATAAAACGTTTTACCACCGCGGATTACATTCTAAAAAATGAGGATCGAGGCATTTAAATGGATGCCACCTGATGCACTCTACCCATCCAAACATGGTTGCAGACCAAATTTATACCGAAATTATAATGACTGGATTATTAAATTTTAGGGCTAAAGAAATACTGCTATACTTTGTGCATTGATCCCAGTTACTGTAATTTCAGTTACTGTGCATCTCTGCTGACCAAAGCTAAATGTAACTCAGTACATTTACCTAAGTACTGTACTGAAGTACATGTTTGAGGAACTTTTACGCTATATGAGTATTTTGATCTAATATTACTTTCCACTTCAACATCACTACACTTCAGAGAGAAATAGACTTTTCACTCCACTACTAATATTAGATAACTACTTTAAAAATTAAGATTTCTGTGCACAAGCCAAAAATATGAAAATATACTCGCGCAGCTGAGACAATTAGTTGATTAATTAGAAAATAAATTGGCAATAATTGTTATTATTGTGTAAGTCATTTCATGCTAAAAAAAAAAATTATGGTCCCAGCTTTTCATATAAACTGTAAGCTATGTTTGAGGACTTGCTGCTTTTTCATTATCTTAATTATTTTGATTTATTAAATGTATTTTAATCTTTTGGCACATGTACTTTTACTTTTAATACTTCAATACATTTCCCAGAAATCACATTTACCTAAGTTTAACAGGACGTCAGTTTTACTTCTGCAGAAGTTTCTCTTCTTTCAGCCTTTTTTTGGCGTCATGTGTTTAGGGGTCATGTGTTTATATGGCGTTTAGGGGGCGTAACCTGTGCTGACCAATGACTGATGAGCAGTGGGATTCAGCATTGAACACACCTGGTCAGAGCAGATTTAGGTGGTTCAGAGTGTTTTGTGTATCTGGAGGTGACGTTTTACTTTACCAGAAAATTAAGAGGAAAATATGAGATATTTATGAGAATGTTGCTGCATGATGCCCAGTACCTGTATTTACTCCCATCCCATTTTTATTCCTGATTATGCTTATTATATATTTAATATATGCACAAAAAAACAACACGTTCCTTGTAGGTGCAAACCTACTTTTCTGACTTCTGATGTTCATGATAAATCACGACAGCACTGCTGTAGTTGTGCTGTCAGTCCACTAGATGGAGCTCATCCCCCGCAGACAGATGGACAGACTGAAGTCAGACATCAGCGCCAAACTGCACTGCGCCTTTGTTCTCATCTTCACGGTAACCAACGCCCTCAGTCCCATTGTTTACTCACAAATAAACAAACTATCAAACCGACTAACTGACAGATTAGGCTTGAGGGAGCTCTGATCAGATTCAGTTTGTCAGAACACACAGTTCAAGTTTTTAGTTTTAACAGAGGAGGAAGTGAAGTGATCAGTTAGTGACTCACACTCAGTTCACTTCTACACAACACAAACTTTTCACACTCAGCTCACTTTTGCACTCAATAAACACTAACTGTTCACAGGAAGTCAAAGTGAACTCGCAGAGAAACAAACCCATCAAAATCCCTGTTTCCTCTTCAGCTGCAGCTCATCTCACTCTTCATCACACCTTTAACGCCACATGACACACCGGGAGCTCTGACGTCACCCCCTACGGTTGTGTTTCTGTCAATTTCCGGTTATCACAGAGATGAGCTCCTTTCAAAATAAAACACCACCATTCAGACGGGAAATACCAGAATAAAAGTCACTTAGGATGATATGTGGGAAAACACCCTGCCTTCCAGAATTTTAATCTCTAACAGATACACAGTGTTGCAATTTAATTTCTATATATCAATTTATGATAATAATAATAATAATAATGATAATAATAGTAACTTAATTTATATAGCACCTTTAAAAACAGGGTTTACAAAGTGAGTTGACAAACATGGAAAAGCAGAAGCAAGAGGCTTCGTAACTATAAGAGTCAAACAACAACGTCATACTAAAGCCAGACAAAACAGAGAAACAATTACAAAACCAAAATAACAATCACAACCATACCATTAATGGTATATACAATTCAAAGAATATCAGCAGGAAACACAGAAATAACAGTACTAATAATAGAATTAAACATGATTAAGACCCAATGAAAGAATAAATTAAAAGAATATAAAACACAATAAAGAAAAAATTTTAAAAAAATGTCTAGTCTGAATATGAAACATCTCATCTTTGTACTGCATTCAACTGAACATAGTCAAAAAAGTCAAGCCAGTTTCATTTAAAATGCCCCTTATAACAATTCACAGTTTGCCTCAGCATACCACATCCCTCTGCCCTGAGACCCTCACACTGACTAAGAAAAAAACTCCAAAAATCCCCCTATAACAGGGGGCAGGTAGTAGAAACCTCAGGAAGAGTGACTGAGGAGGGATCCCTCTTGTCCAATAGATATTGTAAAAAAACATTTAAACTACAGTAGATGACAAAATTATATATAGGAAAGAGAGAGAGAGAGAAGAGAAAAGGGGGGGGGTGCACAGCAATAATGGTAACAAAAAAATAATATAACAACTGTAATAGTCATAAAAATAACAAATGTTATTTATGATAGCATGTTCGGGTAAATATTCTAGTTTATGTGCATGGCGATAAAAGACATGTTTATAATAACAGTGGAGCCATGACTAATAACAATGGCAGGAAAAAGTGGCATTGAGTGGGATCACTGCATCAGCACAACCAGGACCCACAACACAGGCTCAACAAAAAGGATTTGCAAGTCTGCACATCCTCTTTTTATTTACTGGTTGCACAGAATCTCAGCCTTTTGTAGTATGGCTCACAGCATTAAGATGGAGAGTCTGTCAGCAGTGAGAGTATTTCTCTACACAGGAGGAGACTCTCCCTCCAACAGTGAACACAGAGTCACTGAGGAGCCAGACCAGAAACCAAACCCAGGGTAGAGAGGCTCGGTGAAGCTGGTGCTGAAGGTGTGGAGGTGGATCAGAGAGTCAGAGGAGACTCTGTAGAAGGACACGGAGCCAGCAGGATAGTCCACATACACTGCTACTCTGTGAGTGACAGAGGAGGAGGAGGAGGAGGAGGAGGAGGAGGAGGAGGAGGAAGGAAGGGCTTGTCTTCTCTTATTGCTACAGACAAAGTAACCTTTCTCCTCACAGCACCACAGACTCCAGGACTTATCATAGCCAACAAACCAGCAGTCATTACTGTCCCCTATCCTCCCGATTCCTCTGTAACTCAGCGAGATGAAAACCTCTCCTCTCCACTCCAGCTCCCAGTAACAGCGACCAGTCAGACCATCGCTGCACAGCAGCTGATGCCACCAGTTAAATCTCTCCAGGTGATATGGATATGCCTGCCTCTCTGTCACCGAAGTCACCGTCCTGTTGTTGTCGGACAGTTTGAGGTATTGGTGTATCGTGTTCATGTCCACTGTGAGTTCACAGGCATCTGATGGAGAGAACAAGACACAATACAGCATCATCCAACCTGAGGCGTAATGAAGTAATAATACTTTGTTACATCACTGAAGTATATTTTGGGAGTATCTATACTTGGTTATTTGTATTTCCATCAACCTTTACTTTTACTAAACTACATTTCCTCCAGGGATTTTAGTTACTTAATACAAATCAGAGAAGGACGATGGAACAGATGGACCAATGAAAGAATGGGAGGAGCAAAAAACTTCTTTAAATCCTTTAAAACCATAAAAGAAGACCTTGTAACCCCGTCATGCAGGCTCCATTTTTAAGGCGATATTAAGAAATAATGTTCAGAATGCTGAATGTTTGCTTTGTTATATTAACACAATTTACTTTTACCTTTACTTTTGAGACAGTATGATAAAATTATACTTTAGGACTTTTACTCAAGTAATATTCTAAAAGGCAACTTTCTAACAAAGTAATTTTCTCTTAAGATATCTGTATTTTCTCAAGTATGGCTTTCAGGTACTTCATCCACCACTGCATATAACACATCTGATGGGTTTATTTGCTCTTCACTAAAAGACTTCACACTGACTCATCTTTATGGATCTTCTTTCAAACTGAGAATCTGATGTTGCTTCACAAGTTTTGATTTTAACCTCTTTAACACATGCTGCCTTGTTTTCATGAATCAAAGTGAACACACTCACACTTCCTCAGACCAGGTTTCAGCCTCTGCTCCCCACAATGTTCAAGCCTGCAGGAAGAAACAAAGTCAGAACGAACCTTCAGCAGCTTCTTTATCCAGCTGCATTTATAAAACTAATATTACCGCCTTGAAGTCGTGTGCCTCTGCGCACCTCTCAAGCTGCCTCAGCAATGCTGCTGGTACAGACCGTAAACTGACAGTCCTCAGCTCGTCAGTGTGACGGACAAACACTGAGCTCTTATTGTCTGTTCATACCTGAGTGTGTCCAGCCTACACTGTGAATCCTCCTTTCTAGCAGTGAGCAGCTTCACTCCTGAGTCTCCTGGATGGTTGTAGCTCAGGTCCAGCTCTCTCAGATGAGACGGGTTGGTTTTCAGAGCTGAGTCCAGAAAAATACAGCCTTCCTCTGAGATCAGACAGCCTGACAGCCTGGAGACATTAACATGATGTTATTTCATTTATTTTCATCTGTTCATGTCTTGTCAATGTGGATTCAGTGATTAAAATGAGAAAAATGTGATTTTTTTCTCAATAGTCTACTAATTTGAAACTCTAACTTGTTACTACATAGAGGCCATCCATCCATTAATCATCTCATGTTTACCCAGGGCCAGGACGCTGAGGCTGCAGGCAAAGCTTAACATTTAAGATGTCCCTCTCCCCAGTAACATTTCCCAGCTCCTTCTGAGGGATCCCAAGGTGTTCCAAGAGATGAGATATATATAATCCCTCCACTCATTACCTTTTGCTAAAAAATGGGAACCACCACCTTTGTCTGCAACTGCAGGAACTGTGTCCAGCCCTGACGCAACAAGCAGACAAGCCCCGCTTCCCCTTCCTGAGGCGTCAAACAGTTTGCCAGAACTTCTTTGAGCCTGAAAGACCTTCTCCATAACCTCCCTGAGACCCCCCCCCCGCCCTGGTTTTGCCCGGGTGATCACCACAGCTGCAGTTCTTCAGGCCAACTGGTACCTGTCTGCTGCTTAAGGAGACCCCTGAAAAGCCAGCTCGATGACCTCCTTTACTGCTGATGTCCACCAGCAGGTTCTTAGGTTGCTCCCACAACTATGACCTTTCAACAACAACTCCTTGCAGGTGTCTCCACAATGGAGGTACTGAACATGGTCAACTTGGATTTCAGGTCCCGAAACTCCCCCAGTATGCATGAGAAATTCTTCTGGAGGTGTGAGTTGAGGACCTTGCAGGGCCTCAGCCAGATATTCTAACTTTACCTTCAATACACATTTGGGTTTACCGAGTCTGACAAGCAGCCTCCCCCCGCCATCAGGTCCAACTCACCACCAGTTGATGATCAGCTGACAACTCTGCTCCTCTTTTCACCCAAGTGTCCACAACGTACGGCTGCAGATCTGATGATACGACCACAAAGTCAATAATCAACATTCGGCCTAGAGTGTTCTGATACCGAGAACACTTATGAACCTCCCTATGCTCATGGTGATTGTTAATGCCAATCCATGAATAGCACAGAAGTCCAATAACAAAGCACTGGTCAGGTTTAGATCAAGCAGGACTTTTCCCAAGTCACCCCATCAAAGTTCTTCCGTTGTTGCCCACTTGAGCGTTGATTTCCCCCAGAAGAACTATAGTGTCCTCAGATCCCTTCCAGGATGCCACTGCAAGACTCAAAGGAGCCTGGGAACCCTAAACTGCTGCTTGGTGCACAGGCACAAAGATCAGAGATGTCCCCCATGCAACTAGTGGTCTCACAGAGGAACCCCCCCCACACAGAATGTGATTCTATGGGAAACACAGATTTAATGATAAATATGTTAAATTGTGCCTCTGCTGCAGAAAAACAAAGTTTAAAAATCTTCTTGAAGACACTCAGTCTCAGAAGCTGGGACAAATGGTGCAGCAGTTTTTTTTAGTCTAACTTACACTGTTAAATCCAACAGCTTTTAGTTGTGCTTGTTTAGAGACAAACCTCACGTATGTCAAGCAGCATTTTAAAGGTTATCTGTTAAACAGAAGCTGAATCCTTACCTGAGAGTTTCCAGTTTACAGTGTAGACTCGCCAGCCCAGAAGAAAGCGTCATCACTCCTGAATCGTGCAGGTTGTTCTCGCTCAGGTCCAGCTCTCTCTGACTACAGAACTGAGAGCTGAGGACTGATGTGAAGTACTGACAGCATTTACCTGTAAGCTTCGTTTGACTCAACCTAAAATATATGTAAGTAAAAAATATTTCCTTCAGTGTATTGTCATTTGTTGAACGTTTGAATTATTCCAAGGATAAAAAAAAATATCTGAATATGGTAAATACGGGAATGCAGTGCAAAACTAGATCATAAAAGATGTCATGTCTTAGACAAAAGACAATGCACACAAAAGCATCAGAGTTAGATCTTACCTGAGTGTTACCAGTGTACAATGTGGACTTCTCAGTCCAACAGAGAGCAGCTTCACTCCTGGATCCTGCAGGTTGTTGCTACTCAGGTCCAGCTCTCTCAGATTAGAGGACTTAGCGCCAAGAACTGAGGACAAGATTTCACAGCTTGTCTCTGACAGATCACAGCATCTCAAACTGAAAGAGAGAGAGTGAAAAACAAAAACAAAAATGACACTGCTGGCTAATACAAATGTAGGATGTATTATTTGTGGAGTTACCTTCTCTTGTTCAATGACTAACCTGATCTGTGGCTTTTTTAACTTAAACTAATTTCTAATATAAAACTACTAAAACAGGTGTCCAAGGTGGCTTTTCAAACTCAGCTTCTTTGACTGGTTAAGACTTTCTGCTGCTGCTCTCTGCAGCATGCTCTATTGTCAGCTTAACAGTCGGTCAAGATTCCAGGTTTTCGTGTGTGCTTGAGGACCACACACACACACACACACACACACAAAGTTACACAGGTGTTATAGTGACTTGCAGCAGTGCTGCAAAGTCAGCAGACAAGCATCAACACCCTTCCTCCCCCTTCATCCCGCTGCACAACATCAGCATTTGTGTGGAAGAATACGTTAAGGCAGGATACTGTGCAGCTGGGAAGACTGTGAGATGGTGGCAGATTTAGGATCTAGTTAAGATTCCTGGCAGAGATCGCACCAGCCTCGGACCAGACCTTGTGCTCTGTTTGGCATCACTACAATTCGTTTACATCATCAAGATTTAAGTGCTTTGGGAGGACTCAATGGAGAAGGCCTACACAGGCAAGAAATTGTGGTATCCTGATCTTGCAGCTGGTGCTTTACGATGTGGTTTGACTTGTGAGATTCCCAAAGATAACCTTGCCTACCTGATGGTTGTACATTATCACGTGGTCCTGTAGCCATGGAAACACTGACTGTTATCATCATTTCGAAATTACAATGTACTTTTGACAGCATGAAACAGTTTGCATGTGCTGAAAAGAGGATATTCGTCTCCAGTCCTCTCCATTACTAAGTTGTAAACATAAACTTGCAGCAGCTCAAATATGCTGCCTGGGACTGGTAAAATGTCTTTATAACTCACTTAGTCAGATGTTTTGCCCAGATCACAACTTTAATTTTTTTGTCCATCATTTTCAGTTCTCCTAACTTCTAATGCTGCAAACATTCCAAAAGATTTTTGAGTGTCCTTACTGACATGAGTCTGTATGCAAAGCAAAAGTGAAACTGTCTGTCAAACAAATGGCTAAAGGCTGACCTGAGAGTCTTCAGTCCACAGTCTGGACTCTGCAGTCCAGAAGAGAGCAGCGTCACTCCTGAATCCTGCACTCTGTTGTTACTCAGGTCCAGCACTTTCAAAACAGAGAATGAGAGTGGGAGAACTGTGGACAGTGCCATACAGCTTGCCTCTGAGAGGTTACAGCCACTCAGTCTGTAAAATGGGGACGATGAAGAAAGATGTTGACATTATTTCACATTTCAAAGCAATGTTTTCAAATTTGTAGATTTCCATCTCATGCATGATGAGTTGAGTACTCATGCAGCACTGACAGTACATTATCATTTCTCTGAAAGTAATAATTGCTATGGTATGATGATCACACACTAATATGCTTTGGTCAATCAATAAGGAATACTCAATGGCATTACAATCTGCAAAGGGAACAAAGCCATTATTAATAGTATGAAAAAAGTGATGGATTTTTCATTCAAATCATCAACAAATCAATCAGTAACTCACTAATAAACAACTGATCAAAAAAACAGCCAAAGGTTTATGTAGAACAGGTTATTGGTTGGAATCAAGCAAAATGTGCTGAACAAATTAAATTTAAAAAAGTACCTAAGTATGCAAATCAGATATTGATTACTTGATGATTGGACTTTGATCAAGTTATTTTAGCTTACATTATATATAATGGGCAGCATGGTGGTAAGGTGGTTAGTATTGTCGCCTGAGGTGTGAATGTGAGTGTGAATGGTTGTCTCTCTCTGTGTGTCAGTCCTGTGATAATGGCAACAAGTTATACTTGTGGGTTAACCATTTAGTCATTTCATATATCCCATGTGGAACCAGCCATGAGATATTGAGTATAATCAATATATCGCCCATCTCCAATATTAAGCTATAGCACTTATTTTATGTACAAAATATTCTAGTCTACCTTTTTGTGTTTGCCAACATTTAATAATAAAGGATGTGATAATTTCAGTATACTTAGTTAACTTTTAACTTTTTTTTTTTTTTTTTTACTTTTTCAGGCATTTTTTTTTTTAAACAGCATAAAAACCTTTCCAACAACCCAGCCTTGGTTATTTGCAGTTATCGGTGCACTCACTTACAGAGCTTTGTTGGAGGCTTTGACCACTGAAAACAGCCTAAGAAAAGTCTGCTCTGACGGGAAGAATTTATTCAGGTCAAACACGTCCAGATCCTCTTCTGATGACATTATGATGAAGCACAGGGCTGACCACTGAGCACGAGACAGCTCATCTGAGGACAGACCTCCTGAACTCAGGTACCGTTGGACCTCCTCTACTAGAGAGCGATCATTCAGCTCATTCAGACAGTGGAACAGGTTGGTGCTTAGCTCTGGAGTCTGATTCTCACCGATCTTCTTCTTGATGTACTCAATTGTTTCTTGGATGCTCTGTGAGCTACTTCCTATTTGTGCCACCAAACCTTGTAGGACACGCTGATTGGTCTCCAGGGAAAGTCCCAGGAGGAAGCGGAGGAACAAGTCCAGGGTTCCGTTTAGATCCCATATGGTCTTGTCCACAGCAGTCTGGTAGAAATCTGATGGATTGGATTTTTTTCTAAATGGAAACCACTTCCACCAGGAAGTTGTTTGTTCTCCTGACAGCAGGTTGACTCCAGACTTGATGAAGGTCAGATGGACATGAAGAGCAGCCAGAAACTCCTGAACACTCAGATGGACGAAGCTGAACATCTTGTCTTCATCATTCTTCTTCCCACGTTCCTCCTTGAAGATCTGTGTGAACACTCCTGAGTATACCGAGGCTCCACTGACATCAATGCCACTCTCTTTGAGATCTTTCTCGTAGAAGATCAGGTTGCCCTTTTCCAGTTGACAGAAAGCCAGTTTTGCTAATGACTCAATGTACTGGACGCACTTCTTTTGGTTGTATTTCTCTTTTGTCTGATGAATCTGAAACTTCAAGAATTCTGCGTACATCTCAGTCAGGGTCTTGGGCAGCTCTCCTCCTTTTCTGGTCTTCATCACCTCCTCCAGGACTGTAGCAGTGATCCAGCAGAAGACCGGGATGTGGCACATGATGTGGAGGCTTCGTGATGCCTTGATGTGAGAGAAGATCCTGATGGCCTTCTCATTTCCGAATCTCTTCTTGAAGTAGACCTCCTTCTGTGGGTCGGTGAACCCTCTGATCTCCGTCATGATGTTAACATAATCAGAATGGATCTGATGGGCTGCTGCAGGTCGTGTGGTTATCCAGAGGCGAGCGGCGGGAAGCAGATTTCTATTGATAAGGTTTGTTATCAACATATCCACTGACATCGCCACAGTAACATCAAAGTCTTCCTCTGGGCTGTTATTCGCAGAGCAGTCCAGCTGAAGGCGGCTCTCATCCAGTCCATCCAAAACAAACAGGAGTTTGAAGTTGCTCTTGTCGTAGTTGGTGTTTCCTGATGACTGCAGAGTTTTGAAGATGAAATTCAGAGCTTCTTTCTTGATGCCTCTGGTTTCCCAGGTACATTTATGAATGAGCTCTGCCAAACACATCTTTTCTCCCTTCCATAAATTCAGCTGGCGGAAACTGAAGGGGAAAATGAGATGCACATCTTGATTGGTTCTTCCTTCAGCCCAGTCCAACACAAACTTGTGCACAAGAAAAGTTTTTCCAATTCCTGCGATTCCTTTGGTCAGTGCTGTTCTTATAGGTCTGTATCTTCCAGAGGGAGGTTTGAACATGTCACAGGGTTTAACTATTTTCTCTGTATCTGGTGGCTTCACCACCACCGCCTCAATCTTTCTGACCTCGTGCTGAGTGTTGATGTGTACGTCGCCCCCGGCTGTGATGTACAGCTCTGTGTAGATATCATCCAGGAGCTGCTCATCCTTCTTTTCCGTCCACCCTTCTTGTGCACACATAAACTTATTCTGAAGGTTTGATTGAAGCATTTCTTGGTAGTATGAGATGTGTTGTTTCTTTGGTTCTGGAATGATCAACTCTGTGAAAGAGAATTATAAGAAATGTAAAGTATTAGGCTGTTCGTCTATAGTAGCTGAAGCAGAACATACATAGTCTTTTGCATAAGGATCGTGTAAGACAAACAAACAAACTCGTCCTTTTCTTCAAAAGTTTAAAAAAATGGAGCCATCTTAAATGCCTTTATGGTCAACCAAACATTTCTGACAGTCAGTAATGTCTGTTAGGGGCAGAGCATTGAAAGCATTCTTACACTGATTCCCCATCAGTGGCTCATTTATCAGCTGCTTGGCTAGCCAGCTGACTAGTATCCTCCCATCATATTGGTGGGCTTTAACAGAGGATTTGTTCATTTGTTTAGCTTAATTGTACTTGTTCATTTTTCTTAAGAAAAGCATTTCCTCAAACCTCAGGCCACTAAAAATCGCAGCTAGGGTCTTATGTTTACAAATGGACAACATGAATGTACTGAGATACTAACAATCCTTTGTTTTTTACACTTAGGCAGGTTGGGGGAAAAAGCCCCTTGGATGAGAGGTGAAACATTCTCAAGAAACTCGCAAGTCCAGTGGCCTACAATAATGGACCTAAAAGTGACTGCTGATGTCATTAGGCCTAGCTAACATTATCACAGAGTCAGTACAGGCTTGACTGGTCTGTCTAACTTCCGTCAATGTCACCTTATTAATTTAAGTCTAAGGTTATTCACAACATTTCCTACAACCACAGGGGCTTGCATGTAAACTAACCATTCTTTTACTAACATGGCACCTTAATGAAATACAGGTCACACACATTTATTGTAAACTGACTTTTAAACATACCTACACTCACAGCGTGAACTAAAATTTGCAGATTTACATGTTTCTTTTGTTCTGAATCACTGAGAACAAAGACCTCACTCATTTGCCACCTTTGACGTAATGTCTGTTTCAAATGCTCTGCAGAGCTTATTCCATGGGCAGTGGCTTCAGAAAACATTCAAATAATTTAATACTTAAAATGGATAACAATAACTTTTATGGAAGTTAGTTTAGACACAGGAAGCAAAATTACATTTTCATAATCTGTCGCAAATGTACCTTCAGTCTGAGGAGAGGAAGCCCCTGTGCTCTCCGAAGTCTCTCCAACATCACTGACATCTACTGGAACACAGAGAAACAACATGTTATGTTTTCCAACTAATAATTACGTTTTATTACTTAATTGAACAAATTTGCACTGAAATTCATAAGTCCCCCCAAACCTTTGGTTTTGGTCTCATCTGAACCGCCAGGAGACTGGGCTGAAACACAAACATGCAACATCTCTTGAGAAATGAAAAATAAATAAACCAGGCATTTGGTGGTTACACTTGAAGCATGGACATAATTTAACGAGATATGGCATTTATTGATTTAAAAATTAAGGGGAAACATTTACTGTAAGTGTTGTTGACATTGAGCGTTACATGAAGATCCCGTTCTGCACGAACACGGTTAAACTGAGGCATGTTGAGGATACTTCCATACTGGGCGGTGAAGGTCTTGCCTCCTGTTTCAATCTGAGTTTGAACTAATTGAGAAAAGACAAAATATTCAGGAGTCAGGCAACATGAATTCCTCTACAGAATCTGAATACATACAGTATAGATGTCTTTTCTGGACATTTGCAGGTAGTTTCATATTATGTTTGTTGAAGGCAACTGCTACTATGTTTGAGGGATTATTACATTAAAAGCTGAAGATTTGTTTTATGTTTGTTACAGTTATTAATGTATTACTCAGAAACAATGACCGTGTTCTTTAATTTTTCTCTTCCTGTGACTGACCTGCTGATATTGTTCTTGCGCTCTCCAGCTGGTTGTTTGGGAGGATTGAGGAACCTTCGTGATGTTCATCTTCCAGGTTCCACTTGGAACGTTTGGAGTCGTCTCCTCTGAGATATTTCAGAGTGTCTGAGAGGAGCCGTTTTGTCATTGTGGCTCCCTTAAAAAATCAGAGAACAGTCAATCTGAGATGCAGTTGTGTGACAGTTGTTTTTGCCTGTCTGAATTTTTGCTGAATGTTGTTGCTGTTTTGACAGAGAGGGAATAACTCAGTCTGTTTGAGTCTGACGTGTCAGAAACTCAGCAGAATGATGTGATAACTCATCTCATGGGAACACAGAAGCAGACTACAGTAGTAGGTATTTAGGTGTACTGAACTGTTGGTTGGAAAATATGGAAGTTGCCATTAAAGGTTTGAAATGAGCTGAAGGCGGCTCTTAATATCAAATATAAACCGTTCGTCCAACAATAACAACAACCCTGTGGTTTGGCTAAATGCTACAATGGATAAAAATCAGTAAACTGCACAGAACGGAGCAAAGTTATAATTACAGAACCAATGTCATAAATACTGGTTACCGGTTAAAAAACAGGTTACTGTATTCAGTATTTTTTTTCTGGAAATATTTTTGTTTCAAAAACTCACATATCCTTCAGCTGTGATAGACATGACCACACCACCAGACATGTTTCATCAGATCAGCTCATGTTTCCAAAAGCAAGAGCAAATGCAATAAAACGGACCACCATGGACCGAACTATGCATGAATGAAATTTACTTCCCAAACATATTGCACAAAAAAATACCAATGTTAAATTTAAAAGTTTCATTGCGCACATCTTTTGATGTGAAATGCTGAAATGAGGTTTTAATAAATTGTTTAAATTTTCTTATAACATAAAGGTGAGTTTTGACAATGTGTTATGTCTGGTGGCCGTGGAGGATTTATCTGCACTCAAAGAACAAATGTAACAAGTGTTACTTTAAATATCAGTTTAATAATATTTTTAATATATTAATGATGACTAAATCATATTACAATGGTTAAATGTCAACTGTCTGGAGCTTATATTGTCTATTATTTTGAGGTGTGTTTTTTTTGTGGTGTGTGTGTGTGTGTGTGTGTGTGTGTGTGTGTGTGTGTGTGTGTGTGCTCGCGTGTGTGTGTGTGTGTGTGTGTGTGTGTGTGTGTAGTTTGTGATGTGACAGTCTTTGTAATGTTGCATTGTAACTGAAGAATGTTTGTTGTGGACCTCAGAAAGACCATCTGCACCACTGCTGTAACTAATGGGGATCCCAGTAAACTAAACACCATTAGAACCTTTAACAACACTGATAGAACCTTTAACAACACTGATAGAACCTTTAACAACACTGATAGAACCTTTAACACTGTTAGAACTCTAAACAGCACCATTAGAACTATTAATGTTGTTTGAACCTTTAAAAACGCTGTTAAAACCTTTAAAACCATAAGAACTGTGCCGGCACAGTTAGAACCTTTAAAAAACACCGTTAGAACCTTTAAAAAACACCGTTAGAACGTTTACCAGCACGGCAGACAGCGGCAGAGGGTCCCGGGCGCAGAGACGCTGCAGGTTTGGACTCTTCCTTTCAGCTGCGCTGTGTGACTGACTGAGACTCCGGAGGAAGAAGTCCCGGTAACCCGTGGAGGGAGGGAGAGCGGCGGGGCCTGAGGCCGGTTAAAGTGGTTATCGGTAACTCCAGACTACCGTTCACTCTGCTCACAACACTTCCGGTGAGCTAACGTGAAGTCAAAGTGAGCAGAGAGAGGAACAAACCGATGAAGCTCCGAGTTTCCTCTTCAGCTGCGGCTCATCTCGGTCTTCACGTCCACATTCACACGACTGGCCGTTACACACCGGGAGGTCCCGCCCACGGATGTATTATCAGGAAGCTCCGCCGCTGACGGTGACCGTTAGAGGTGGTCGCGTTTGCAGCAGAGCAGACGCAGTAAAGGCGCATTGCTGCCCTCCGCAGGTCATTGGCAGACGTCTATTTGATACTTTTCCTCTTCGCTTTTTAAATTCACTGTGTTGAACATTAATGTTTATGCCATTCACTTGAACTGGACTGAAGCTATCAAACAAATTAAAATATGTAGACAAACATAACATAACATAACATAACATAACATAACATAACATAACATAACATAACATAACATAACATAACATAACATAACATAACATAACATAACATAACATAACATAACATAACATAACATAACATAACATAACATAACATAACATAACATAACATAACATAACATAACATAACATAACAGACAAGTAAAGAATAAATCACGATACGTTAAACAATAGGGAAAAAACAACAAATGGTCACTCAGGAATTATGGCACATGGACATTTATACAGATGTAGGGCTTTTCCACTTTGCAACATTTAAAAAAAATCTTTTAAATAATTTTATCTCTTTTAGAAAAGCAATAAATGTGGGAGTGGCCTTCAGAAAAAAAGGCATTCATTAATGAAATGCTTTGCCAAGATAATCAAATTATTTCCAAATGTATTTAATTTTTAAAATTATTTAGATGCATTTGTGTGGAACCTGATTTTACTGTATACATATGTTTGCTTACATAAGAAAAAGTCTGGAGAAATCTAGTATAAACATTCACCCCAAAAACCTGAATGACAAAAGCATTTAAAAGTATTTAAATCCAACAAAATAAATATGTTAGTCATGGCATACTGCTGTTATTGAAGCTATTAAGGCAAGGCAGGTTTATTTATGTGGCACCCTTCAGACACGAGGCAGCTCAAAGTGCTTTACAGGGGCACAGAAATTCATCAGATACAATAAGAAAATATTAAAATTGCATTTTTACACTTAAAGACAATCAAGAGCAGAAGCAAGAAAAACAATCTTTAGTGGAGAGAGAAAGAGTCACAGTAAATATTAAGGTTTTAAGCCCTGATTAACAGAAAAAGAATAAAATGTCTTAAATTCTACTTTTAATCACTGTGTTTTCAAATTCTAAGCATTTTTATTTATTCCATTACATGTACAATATATGTCAGTGAAAAATCTAAGAGGTATAAAACCACATGAAAAGTCATAGATCAGTTTTGAGAAAATACTCCCCCAGAGCCTCCCTCAGTCTTTTTGGATGGTAAAAATTATTTTGACAATCCAGTTGACACGGCTAATTAATAGATAATATTGCGCCCACTTGTTCACATTTTCTCCTTGTTCTTAAAAAATAGTGCTATTTGAGAGGATTTTAAGTTCCCGAAGTTATTCCCTGTGTAAAGCAGATGATTCGTATTGCTTTAATAACTTCTAGACTCATAATTATATTTCCATGTTTTAAAAAAAAACATTTTTTAAAAATTATATACAAAAGAATTTATTCACATTTCAATTGTAATTTTATTCTTTACAAACACGAGTTTGTTCACTTAAATGCCTCTGCTTCACCTGATTGACAAAGTTACCTCTCCACTTGATGATAATGAATTTGCTTGTAGTATTTTCATAGACATTGTTAGTATGTATTTTCGGATCGTGCATCCCCCACAGTTAGTTCGAGACTCTATGTCTACCTCAAGTAAAGAACTACCCATATATAGCGACGCCTTGGTGCCTGTAAGTTGACCATAGATACCTGAGATGGACCAGTGCCGGCAGATTTAGCAACACAAACACATTCCTCACTTCTCAGAAGAACCTTCGGTTCCTGACGCGTTAGAATTTGATCTCAACCGTCTACGTCATAACAACTGCATAAATACCAGTGTTTTCTCCGTTCGTTGTCAAATGGTCTCTTGCATGTTTCCCCTGTTCCTGTGTCGACCCGAGTGCTCGTAATAAACGTTTCCTGACTGAAGCTTCAACAGGTGTCTCTGCTCCTCAACTGCACCGCAGAATATCATCCTATCAGACATTTCAAAACCTTCTGATACAATGAACCATCAATGTTACTGTATAAGCTCGTGAGGGGAAAGAGAAGCAACATAAAACCAGGTGTTGTTGGTAAATTAAATTTATTAACATGAAAATTAGAAAGTGTAAGGCAAAAGTACAAATTTTAGCATTTTTGGCCAGAAGCTTTATCCACTGGGTTGTTTTGACTCTCCCTGCACTGTATACTGTGCAAAAAAATCAAACACTTAAAAATTACAACAGTGACCACAGAGACATTGAAGAACCGTAGGACAACCCAAATCCAGGATAAACAGGTTTAGTGAACATGGTGTTAAAGGTGTAGAGGTGGAACCGTAAATCAGAGTAGACGGTGAAGAAGGACACAGAGCCAGCTGGACCATCCACATAGACCCCCACTCTGTTAGGTGCATAAGACTGGAAGGAGTGGGGGGAGTGGGACAGGTGTGTGCTCCTGCCATTGTGACTGACAGAGTAACCATCTTCACAGCAGCTCAGACTCCAGGACTGATCATTCCCTCCAAACCTGCAGTCAGCGCTGTCTCCTTTCCTTCTGATTCCTCTGTAACTCACTGATACCTCCACCTGTCCTCTCCACTCCACCTCCCAGTAACAGCGACCAGTCACACCATCTTTGCACAGCAGCTGGTATGAGTTGTCAAATCTCTCCGGTTTATCTGGATATGGCTGCTTCTCTTTCACTGCTGTCACTGTTTGGTTGTTGTCGGACAGTTTGAGGTGTCGGTGTATTGTGTTCATGTCCAATGTGAGTCCACATGCGTCTGATGGAGAGAACAAACACAAGACAGCATCACCCATCACACCTGACTGTCAGATCAAAACTTCACACACTGACTTATCTCTATGGATCTTCTTCCAAACTACGAATTAGATGCAGATACACAAACTGCTCATCTCAGCCACTTGTTTCTAAGACAAAGAAGCACTTATCAACATCAGGAAAAGTTGTGTGGGTTGGCTCTACCAAGCCTTCTTCTGGCTAATGTTCGGTCAGAGGAGACTGAAGTGGATGAGTTATGATTGAGGCTCACTCAGCAACGAATGAGACGCTGCTCTGTGCACATTTTCTCAGAGACACGGTTAAACCCTAACATCCCGGATCAAGCTGTTATACTGGATAGGAAGACCCTGTTGGCAGCCAATAGGAAACAAGACTCCGATGCAAATTCAAAAAATGCTCTGCAGAAATTGATTGATTACATCAGCAGCAACATGCTGAAGGGACTGGATGGAGCCTTCATAGCAGCTGATTTTAATCAACTCATCCTTCAACTCCAAAGATGTAGCAGGAGATCAAGGACATATTGTAATCTACTTTTTTAAACTTTGTTTAAAAAATGACTAATAAAACTACCTTGTATCTTTCACCCTGTTTCAATGAATAAACACACACTCACATTTTCTCAGACCAGGTCTTAGCCTGTGCTGTCCACCATATTCCAACCTGGAGAAAGAAACAAAATCCGAATTAACCTTCAGCAACTTCTTCATCAATCATAGCATCACTCATAATAAGTTTCAAAAGAGTCTCAGTGGGGACAGGGACTCTCAGCACATCAGTTACTGTCTTCACTGTTATCAGCAGTGCTGCCAGTAAAGACAGTGAACCAACAGTCCTCAGGTTGTGAGCTCTTACTGTCTGCTCGTACCTGAGAGTGTCCAGTCTCCAGTGTGGATCCTCAAGTCCAGCAGTGAGTAGCTTCTCTCCAGAGTCTCCTGGATGGTTGTAGCTCAGGTCCAGCTCTCTCAGATGGGACGGGTTGGATCTCAGAGCTGAGGCCAGAGAAGTGCAGCCTTTCTCTGTGATCCGACAGCCCGACAGCCTGTTATCACACACAGAGAATGATATTCCATTGTTTTTCAACTTTTTCTTGTAGAAAACACAACACTAACACATTCACATTCATATAACCCCAGTTCTTGCTTCCATAGGCTTCCAGTAAAACACAGAATCTATTTCAAAATGTTATTACTGTATAAGGCTCTGCATGGCCGGGCCCCTGCATACATAACAGAATTACTGGGGCCCTTATTCTATTGGTTGTCACCTCCTGTCATCTGATCAGGGCCTTTTATCTGTTCCTCATTGACATTTTAAAACCAGAGATGACTGTGCTTTTTTGGTGGCAGCAACAAAACTTTGGAACAGCTCTCCCATCAGACCTCGGGAATCTGTGTTCTCTTTTCAACAACAGCTGAAAACTAATTTCTATAGGTCAGCATTCCCATAAATCCTACCAGCTTTGCCTCACTCGACTTCAGTGCTCGTCTTTTCTTACAACTTTCTATCATGTATGTTTGTGTTCGAATGGATGCTGGCGTGTGTTTGGTTGTAGGTTTGTATGGATGGATGGATGCACTTTGTAAAAGTGTTGTATGCTGTACTTGTAGCACTGGCAACACAATGTGAGACTCAGATGGTACTGCACAGAGTGCTGCGTTTTAAAAAGGAAGTAAGCCTCTCACCAACAGAATAACATCTAACTCTTTAGCAACTAGATGTTTCATGTTCTTCAGCAGCTGCTCTCCAACTGTGTCTGTCTTCTGTCTGATGCGGGTCAGTCATGTAAAGCAGGTTTATCAGAGCTTGTGAATTAAAACAGCTGATTTCTGGGTTAAGTTGTATGGCAAGCAAAAGCTGAATGGTTGTATGTTAAACAGAAGATTAAACCTGACCTGAGAGTCTCCAGTATACAATGTGGACTCTTAAGTCCAGGAGAGAGCAGCTCCACTCCTAAATCTTGCAGGTCGTTGTTACTCAAGTCCAGGTGTCTGAGATTGGAGGATAATGAGCTGAGAACTGAGGACCAAACCCCACAGCTTCTCTTTGACAGATCCCAGCGACTCAGCCTAAAAATATGTACAGCACATTTGAAAATATTTCTATCTTCAATACACACGACTGACATGAATATATAGGTAAGTACTACTTTCATAAAACAAAAGTGAATAAAGAAAAATCACAAAATCTTGTGACAGCTCTGATTTAGCCTTTGCAGCTTTGCTATTCCTAACCTGAGAGTCTCCAGTTGACAGTGTGGACTCTTCAGTCCAGGAAAGAGCAGCGTCAATCCTAAATCCTTCAGGTTGTTGTTACTCATGTCCAGGTGTCTCAGACGAGAGGACGGGGAGCTGAGAACTGAGGACAGAGCTTCACAGCTTCTCTCTGACAGATTACAGCCGCTCACTCTAGAAATATGCACATAAAATATGTGAAAACATTACTATCAGTATTTGATATGACTTCTAATTATGGTGTCTTGCAAAAGTATTAAGCCCTCTTGGCATTTTCCCCCTTTTTGTTGCATTAAAATATGTGACTTAATTTTTTTTCATTTTGAAATATCTTTATCAGACCTACAGAAAATAATCAAAATTGGTGAAATGAAATGGAAAAACACTTGTTTTTTGTTTTTTTTTTTTAAATGTGAAAAATAATCATTTTAAAAGAGGTGTGTGCATATGGTAAATGGTAAATGAACTGAACTTGTGCAGTGCTTCTCTGGTCAAAGGCACCCTAGTCACTCAAAGTGCTTTTACACTACATCACATTCAGATACATTCACACCAGTGGCCAAGGCTACCGTACAAGGTGCGTCCTTGGGGCCCGAGCAGCCGAAGAAGGCCGAGCACCCAGGTGCGCCAGCATACAGTCAGGGCCAATTGAAATAAACGTCAGATAAACTGTTAATGTGAAGGCTTTGTTTCGTTTTGTTCTGCCCTACTGAAAACAATCAATCAAGAAAAAAATGCACAGCAACTTGTTAGCATACGCTTATCTGAGGATTTTCCTTTGCTGATCAACAAAATGAACTAAAGTGTAATTAAAAGAAAAAACTGAGTAATATTACCATTTTCACCAGTGTAACTTCCACTTCCCTCATTGCCCCTTCAGCTGAGGTGAGTGAAAAACAAATCCACTTTATTTATTGGCTGTGTCGGCCTATGTGTTGATGGTTAGTTAATTGCATTTTGCTGTGTGTGCATTTTTTGGTTGCTGTGTGTGTGTAACAGCTTTAGGTGGTCTTTTTTAAAGTGTTTGGTTTGTTAACAGTCTGGCCCTGTTGTGGCCTACACTGAGGGCACCAGGTCATATTTAGGAGCTTCATAGCAAGAGAGTGAATACGCATGCATGCACCACTTTTCGGTTTAAATTTGAAACATTTTTTTTAAATTTCACTTCACCCATTTTGGCTATTTTGTGTCCATCCATTAAAAAAACAAGCTAAACAAAAACAGAAAAAAAAGCTGAAAGTGTTAAACTGACAGGAGAAATTGCAAAATCTTGTGATAGTTCTGGTTCACCATTTGCAGGTTAATCACTCCTAACCTGAAAGCCTCCAGTTTACAGTGCGGACTCTTCAGCCCCGGAGAGAGCAGCTCTACTCCTGAACCCTGCAGGTTGTTGTGACTCAGGTCCATGTGTCTCAGACGAGAGGACGGGGAACCGAGAACTGAGGACAGAGCTTCACAGCTTCTCTCTGACAGATTACAGCCGGTCAGCCTGAAGGAGAGTTAGTGGAGAAAAACTGTTACTGTTTCTGCTATCTACAATGTAAAAGACATCACATTTCTGTGGCTGCCCTTACTGAGCTGATAAGAAAAAAATCAAATATTAGGGTCACAGGTGATGGGAGGATTTTTTTTTTACTGATCAATCTATCTGTTGACTTAAATCTTAGAATTATCAGTTGCCTCATACATTAGTAGCTGAGACCAAATCAGTTGTGATACAGTTAGTATCTGCAGTTATCGGTGCACTCACAGAGCTTTGTTGGAGGCTTTGACCACCGGCAGCAGCCTCAGAAGAGCCTCCTCTGAAGCAGAGTATTTCTTCAGGTCAAACACGTCCAGATCTTCTTCTGATGTCAGTAAAATGAAGCCCAGAGCCGAACACTGAGCAGGAGACAGTTCGTCTGTGGACAGACGTCCTGATCTCAGGGACTGTTGGGTCTCCTCCACCAGAGAGCGATCATTCAGCTCATTCAGACAGTGAAACAGGTTGATGCATCTCTCTGCAGAGAGATCCTCACAGATCTTCTTCTTGATGTATTGGACTGTTTTCTGACTGATCTGTGAGCTACTTCCTGTTTGTGCCACCAGACCTCGTAGGACACTCTGATTGGTTCGCTGTGAAAGTCCCAGGAGAAAGCGAAGGAACAAGTCCAGGTGTCCATTTGGACTCTGTATTGCCTTGTCCACGGCAGTCTGGTAGAAATGTGTTAGATCAGGTGTTTGACTAAATGGAAACCACCCCTTCCAGGAAGTTGTTTGTTCTTCTGACAGCAGGTTGACTCCAGACTTGATGAAGGTCAGATGGACATGAAGAGCAGCCAGAAACTCCTGAACACTCAGATGGACGAAGCTGAACATCTTGTCTTCATCATTCTTCTTCCCACGTTCCTCCTTGAAGATCTGTGTGAACACCCCTGAGTATACCGAGGCTCCACTGACATCAATGCCACTCTCTTTGAGATCTTTCTCGTAGAAGATCAGGTTCTCCTTTTCCAGCTGGTGAAAAGCCAGTTTTGCTAATGACTCAATGTACTGGACGCACTTTTCTGGGCCTTCCTTATTTTCTGTCTGATGAATCTGAATCTTCAAGAATTCTGCGTACATCTCAGTCAGGGTCTTGGGCAGCTCTCCTCCTTTTCTGGTCTTCATCACCTCCTCCAGGACTGTAGCAGTGATCCAGCAGAAGACCGGGATGTGGCACATGATGTGGAGGCTTCGTGATGCCTTGATGTGAGAGAAGATCCTGATGGCCTTCTCATTTCCGAATCTCTTCTTGAAGTAGACCTCCTTCTGTGGGTCGGTGAACCCTCTGATCTCCGTCATGATGTTAACATAATCAGAATGGATCTGATGGGCTGCTGCAGGTCGTGTGGTTATCCAGAGGCGAGCGGCGGGAAGCAGATTCTTCTTGATGAGGTTGTTCAGCAGCACATCCACTGACGTCAACGCGGTCACATCAAAGTTAACTGCCAGGTTTTCATTCGCAGAGCAGTCCAGCTGAAGGCGGCTCTCATCCCCTCCATCCAAAATGAACAGGAGTTTGAAGTTGCTCTTGTCGTAGTTGGTGTTTCCTGATGACTGCAGAGTTGAGAAGATGTAATTGAGAGCTTCTTTCTTGATGCCTCTGGTTTCCCTGATACATCCATGAATGAGCTCTGCCAAACACATCTTTTCTCTCTTCCATAAATTCAGCTGGCGGAAACTGAAGGGGAAAATGAGATGTACATCTTGATTGGTTCTTCCTTCAGCCCAGCCCAACACAAACTTCCGCACAAGAAAAGTTTTTCCAATTCCTGCGATTCCGTTGGTGAGCGCTGTTCTGATATGATTAGATTTTCCAGAAGGGGGGTCAAATATGTTATAGGGATTAATTGGTTTTTCTGTATCTGTTGGTTTCCCCTCTGTATCAACCTGGATGACCTCATGCTGTGTGTTGATGTGTACGTTGTGCTTGGCTGTGATGTACAGCTCTGTGAGGATATCATCTAGGGGCTGCTCATCCTTCTTCGGTGCCCACCCCTCTTGTGCACTCATAAACTTTTCCCGGAAGTTGGATTGAAGCATTTGTTGGTAATACAAGATGTGTTGTGGCTCCGGCACTGGTACAATCAAATCTGTGAGACATAATGAGACGTAGAAAAAAAAACTGTAAAGATGCCTCTCGTCTCAGGAGCATCAGTAAACATGCTTTTTGTTTTGTTAATATATGATTAAGATCTATTCTTTAACTCTAATATATAAAAAAAAACTTTTTTCATTCAGTCACCTTCCTAATATTGAAAAAAAGAGGCATACTCTCTGTCAAAGATATACAGATAAACTAGTCCACACATTTGTTACTTCTAGGCTTGACTATTGCAATGCCTTATCATCAGGTTGGTCAAATAAGACTCCCCAACTGATCCAGAATGCTGAGGCACATGCACAAACACCAACTAAGGAAAGATTTTATATTTATTTTTTTTAGCTTCCCTGCACTGGATCCCTGTAAAATCTTTCTCACTTACAAAGCTCTGAATGGTCATGCTCGGTCATATTTTTCAGAGCTCATAGTTCCCTATTATCCTTCTTGAGCAGTGCTCTGAAAATGCAGGGTTACTTGTGGTTCTAGATTCTCTAAAAGTAGAGCGAGAGCCTGAGCCTTCAGCTATCGGGCTCCTCTTCTGTGAAACCATCTTCCACTTTCAGTCCAGCAGGCAGACATCATCTCTACATTTAAAGTACGCTTAAGACTTTCCTCTTTGATAAAGCTTATTAGTTAGGGCTGGCTCAGGCTTGCCTTGAACGGGCTCCTAGTTAGACTGATATTAGCCTAATCTGCTGGGCGACTTCAAATGATACACTCTCTTCTTCTTTCCTTCTCTCTCTCTCTCTCAGTTTGCACACGTTCATGTCCCATTAATTCATGTTACTAATATGGCCTCTTACCTGGAGCTCTTGTGGTTTCTTGTCTTGCAGGTTCCTCACTTTGTCTCTTTAGGCCTTCATTTGTACCAAAGACTACAGCAGCTTTACCTGCACTCTGACAGGAAGAAGGTCCTCTGTTCTCTGAAGTCTCTCCAACATCACTGACATCCACTGAATCTGTGAGAGACAGGTCTCGTTTTTTTTTTTTGACTTATTACTCATTATTTATCATTAACTTGTTCAGAGCTAGTTAATTCATTTTCAGGTTCTTAGAGTTTGCCTGTTATGTACTGAAGGGTTATTCATAAATGGAAATAGAATATTTTAAACTCAGAATAAATAATAAAATACTAAAGGATGAGATAATACACATTTAAAGAGTGTGACTGACCTTGCGGTCGTGATCTGGTCTCTGGCAGATCCTGCACCAGATCATTCCTGTTCATCATCTTTAAAATCTTCTTGGTCATCTTCAGAGCTCCATGAAGTTTAAAGTTGTTCACCATCAGAGTCACTGTGTCCCACCTCTTTGCTTTCTCCAGCTTGAACACTTTGATGGCTTCGTAGCCCTCCAGGATGTCTCGTTGCTGCAGATACCACTTGAAAGTCTTGAATTCATCTCCTATCAGACCCTCCAGAGCGTTCAAAAGGTCCACTGCCGTCATCTTGGCTTACTACTAAAACAAAAAACAAAAAAAATCAGGCAGTTCTGAAAAGTGTAGAACAACTGTGACAGAAATGCACAGAATGCAATCATTTGCAAATCGGTTTTGACCAATATTCAGTTGAATACTACACAAAGCAAGATATTTTATGCACAAACTTTTTTTTTTTGGGGCTGTACACTCCAGGCATATCTTCCACTGTGTGACATCACCTTTTCTTTCAACAACACTCAGTAAGTGTTTGGAAATTGAGGACACTCATTGTTGAAGTTTTGAAAGTGAAATTCTTTCCCATGTTTTCTAGATATACGACTTCAGTGTGTCAACAAGTCCAGAGTCTCTGTTGTATGTTGTGCTTGATAATGCTCCCATACAGTTTGTCCATTGGGAGACAGCATTTGCCTATCACACCTCAGCTGCACCCAGGTCATGTCCTCTCTGCCCATATCAGAATTACCGGTCTCCAGTAACTGACAGAGACAAACTGCAGGTTTCAGTGTGTCCCTTCAGAAACCTCTGGATGATTTTTTTTATTCAGTCTGTAGTTCCAGATTAAAATGTTGCTATGCTAACGACAGATTTGCACTTTTAATGAGACTGAGATTTAATGAGTTTGTGATAAACACCTGCCAATCAAAAACAACTGTATGTCTTCAAACCAACCCAACAAATCAAACCTAAGTACAACAACACATGCCGCGCCTCCTAAATGTCTGATATCACAATTCAGTGTTGTCTGTTTGGTTTTGAACAGCCAGAGAACAAAGAGTATGCATGCTGTCAGACCGGTTATGAAACTCCCGCATGTCTCAGCGGTGACGTCAGTGGAGACTCAAATCTAACCTGTTTTCAGGGGCTAACCTGACTAAAATGAACAAGAAAAGTCTCATTTTTGATAAGAAGACACAAGTTCTAGATCACTTGTGACTTAATTCAGATCTACAAACAGTAAATACCAGTGTTTGGCATATATTCATGTGATCCTCCATGAATATATGCCATCAGTTTGTTATTAGACACTAATATTTCAGCAGCCACTGAAATTTGTAGATTACGGTATTTGGCATACAAACTGTTGAAAGTAAAAATAAAGTAATTTTACATCTATGCCAATGCCAAATGTTTTATGAACAGTTGACACATGTAAACTGTATGCAGCAATGCCAATCACAGCAATTAACAATATACTCCTCAGGGTGACAGCACAGTGCCAAAAATAACCTTGTTGCTTCATACTGTACTCCCTTAAATAAACGGCTCTTTCCTGTCCCTACACCATTTGTTAGAACAACTTTAAATGGGGCCAGATTCAGTTGGGTTTTTTTTAAACCACATCTTGTGTTATTTGATTTTATTGATCTCTGGCAAACTCAGAAGTATCACCAAATCAATGACCATTCCCAAACTAGTTAGAAATGTCACCTTTAATGATTTTCTACTATGTCTGGTCCCAAAGTTAAATGTGTTCAACATTAGACCCCGTACACTGGCATCTATCTTGGATTTGAACTCGCACGCTCCTTCTTGCGGTTAACAAATGTACTACAATGTCGAGTGTAACTTTGAACAGCGGGAGAACAAAGAGTGTTCAGGCAGTCAAACCAGTTCAGACACTCTTCCGTGTGTCAGTGGAGATGTTAATCGAGACTCAAATCTGACTTGTTTCCTTGTCATGAATAAATGCAACTAACCTGAACCTAACAAGGCTCATTTTGGACAAACATGTTCTACATAGTAAAGCAATGACTTAATCCAGAAACCAGAAGCACCAGTGACGAAAGAATTAACCACTGCCGTCATATTATATAGCCTCAAAACATCATGAATGACAGCAGAGATTTCTTTTTAAAGGTGAGTCATGTTACCTGTCAGACTGCTCACCTGTTAAAGTCACATCAAGATGAGATCATAAAGACTTCCCACCATCGTCTGCAGACAGCGATAGAGGCTGCCGGAGTCTGTTCCTCTGATCAACAGCCGTCACATTTTCACACTTTCAGATCCAGAAACGTCAGTATGAAGGAAGATCAGGAAGTCCGTCTGAGCTGAGGTGCTTCCAGTGAGCAGCAGGTGGCAGTGTTACAAACGGCCTGCCCAGTCAGCGCTCAGATGGGAGGAGAAGCTGTCTGTAAACTCAGGACACCATGAGACAAACACACACTGCATCAGCAAAGAGAAGGAGAGGTTGACTGAAACTCATGTGACACACACATTAACAGTAATTTTGCCTCTGTAAAATGTTTGTTCTGTTTGATTTCAGTTATACCAACAATGTTTGTAGCCAAAGCACACAGAAACTAAAGTTCATTGCAGTTCATTGTGGCACCTTTCAGTTAATATCAGTAATATTGTAATAGATTAAGTCCTTTTTAAAACTGGTGCAAAAACAGGAAGTGTAAAACAGTAGTGAATTCACACGTACGACCAAACAAATATCATCCAATTACAGACTTCAAAAACAAGCTACACAATTTAACAATCCACACATACATACAGGGGTCTTCAACATTTTTTGGGCCGAGGACCCCTTAGCTGTAAATGAGATGGAGCATGGACTCCGTTACACATGCCGTATAATACTATTTTATACTATATATATATATATATATATATATATTTTATAGTAATATTATAAAATGGGATTGCATTTTAAGCGGAACACGTAGGTAATTAGGCAGACGACCATATCAGCATTAAAACTGCAGTCTCAAACTGAATCTGCTAAATGCTGATGAATCCAAAGTTGTACTTTGATACATATTTTAATTTTTGAAAAGAAAAAAGACATTTTCAAAAAAACAAACAATGTGCTGTCCCCCCTTCAATAATTCTGATGACCCCTTAGGGGTCCTGGACCCCTGTTAAAGACCCAGGATGTAAAAAACGTAGATAAAAAATATAAATCAATGATGGAATTATTAGTAACAACAACAACAACAACAACAACAACAACAACAACAACAACAACAACAACAATAATAAAAACAACAGCGACAAGAAAAACAACATTAACAATGGTAATAAATATAATAAGAACAACAACAGCAACAACAATAATAATCATTTCATAAAATGAAACAGCACGATGGTAATAGTGAGGAAGGAATGAAAAATAAGGCAAATCAGTAGTTTGATATCTGGATGTGTTTGCAGTGTCGAGGGTCCTGGTAGTGATGTAGCAAAAAGCCGTATGAGGAGCAATGGTGGACGTAACAAATTACATTTCCTATTGTAACTCCACCAAAATTGTTTTTTGTGTACTTGTACTTCTTAAGCATAAAATTGACCTAAGTACTTTTTGTGCAAAAACAAAAAGTGTAAAACAGCAGTGAATTATCAGGTACAACCATGATAGGAATGTTTTCAAAAACATTATCCAAGGACCAACAACAACAACAACAACAACAACAACAACAACAACAACAACAACAACAACAACAACAACAGCAACAACAACAACAACAGCAACAACAACAAGGTAAACACTTTACCATCATACATGAATGTGGAAAATAAACAGGAAAAAAAGGTAAAGAAAAACAAACAAAAAGGATGAAGTAATAGTCCGAATAATTCTAATAACATCTTGTAAAAACAGTTACATTTGGGGAAATTTGTAAAATGTGGCACACTTTTCAAATGCGCAGTTGTGTCTGTGTGTAAGAAGAACCCCATTACACACAGACACATTACACTTCTTAATAACAATAACAATACAAATAATACATCAACAATAGATTTTTTTTGTAAAATAAAACAGCAGGATGGTAATAGTAAGAAAGGAATGAAAAACAAAGTAATTTAGATGTGTTTATATTTTCTCGTTACTCTTGTTACTTTAACAAAGTCATTTTGTGTACTTCTAATTTTGAGTATTTTGAAAAATGTATGTTATTTTGAATTAAGGGCTTTTATCAAGTATTCGCTTGGGATTACATTAATTACTAATATAATGCTCCACTCGCTGAGCACACAAAATTACCCAAATCAAACACACTGATGTTATTGAACAACCTAAAATGCTCATGGGATCCAGCAGGAGTACTGCTTTCACTGGGGAACATTTACATTTAGTGAGGTGTGTGAGGACTTCCTGATATTGATAGCAATTTTTTTACAGTCGGCTCAACATGTTTGAAATCTTTGAGAGCGCAGTGGGACAGAGAGGCTGAGTGGAATAGTGATAGTTGGATAGGGAGACTGTACTGGTTATATTAACATTATGCCTTGAGAAAGTGTCAGGTTCTTTAATTTGAGTAGCTTTATGTTGCTTTTTGCACACGCCACCAGTGTTTATAGACTCTATTTTTGTTTTTGACTGATTTTGTCTCTTTTCTGGTTATAGTTTAATTATAATCTGTTATATGTACAGGCTACAAAGTACAGTCTATAGAAAGTGAAACTGCTGTTGGTTTGGACATAAGGGGTCACATCACTGATATTGTTCCATTAGTATATACATATTTTGTAGTCTGAAGATGCCCCCCTTCCCGGGTAACGCAGTAATGTGTACTCAGATTAGATCTTAACTGACACTTTTTTTTATTTTTATCTAAGTAAACTGCTACATACCTACTTTCATTTGAGTAAAATTTCTTGAAAGAAAAAAAACAATACATCACAAACAGTAGGTGATGGTTTCCTAAGCTATAACTGAATCCTACAGCCAGGATTTCTTGTGGAGTGCAAGGCCTCTTCATGAGCTGCTACAAGTGAAACCTGGAAGGTCAGGGACTCAAACACACAGAGATATCCAAAAAGCCCCATACTGTCTTCTAGGAACCCTGTAAAATGGTCAAAAGAATGTTGAGGAACACTTAAGCCACTTTTGGGCATGCTCATAAGCTCACCGATGTTGTTGTTTGTCCTGTATTCTGCTGGATATGGACCTGAAAAAAAGGGCTCCTGTATAGGCAGACCACTGAGAGAGCAGCTTGTCCCCTCTGTGAAATACAAACCAGTCAAATTTAAATCTCTTTACAATGAGATGGAGCATGTTGGCACCGAGAAAGAGGTCCACCTGGCTAGAGAACTGTTTTACTGACCATGCCTGAAAAGAGAGATGGGACTATGTCACCAGAAAATGTTTATGTATTACACTCCTCTTTGGCTCCCCTTTAGACCTTGTCTGTGTCTACCACAGTGACTACTTACATCTTGGATAAATCTGGGCAGACGGCAGCAGAGCGCAGAGGATTTCATATCCTGGTTTGGGTACCTGTCAAAAAAAACCATGACCGGGGTCCTAAGTCTGAGAAGGTACTGTTTTAGGACACTGCCGATCATATCACCCACAAAGCAACCCAGCCAAACTTACCACCTTGCTGCAGATGTTGAGAATGTTTGCAGGCGAGGAGAAAGAGCATTGGAAGGACCAGATCCCACTAATTGTACATGTACACAATTCTACCAGACAAGTCCATGGCTGCTCACCTCAGTATTTGCTTTGCAGCCAATCATCATCAGTCCATCCTATTTGGACTGACAGAAGAGGTGGACCTAGTCACACCCAAAGGGTTTGCACAAAGTGTGCAAAAGAACACTTAATGATTATCGCATTGAAAATGAGAACAAGAAAAGGGTCTACAGGAAAGTGCTAATACGACCAAAAGATGAGCCTGGAGAAAAAGCAAGCAAGAAGGACCCTGGAAGCCAATATCATACTTGCAAAAGGCCATATGCCCAGTCAAGGAACAGGTATCTGAAAATCTGGTGTATGTCATCTATCTAGTGAATGTAAATAAGATGAAATGGGCTTCTGTATAAATGAACTGATGAGAGACAGCAGCTTGTCCTGCAACATGCAAACCTGTGGCATTGGAATATCTTCAAATTAAATGGGTCATGTTGGCACTGAGAGGGTATTTGCCCAAGCCCATGTACATTACACATTCAGAGACCAGAGATAAGTAAAAATGAAAACTCTGCCTGACAACCTGTTTTTACCTGCAGCAATCTTCCTGTTGAAGCTTCTTTTGGTCAATGAGAAAAGGCCTTTAAAAGTTAGTGACTTGGAGGAACATATAGATAAAAATTCTTGCTAAGAGGATGACCAGAGCACTAAATACTTTTGGATAAAATTACCTGTGAACAGAGCAGAACAGAAAGGCTGCTTACAGATACATCAGAGCAGGGGTTAAGGCCATCCTTTACCAGCAGTGGGAGGGGATGCTGAGGGCTACTGGGTACAGACTGAAAACTTAGATACCTGCAGAGAGAAAACACAATCTACACACTGGGAGTTTCTTGGCTAAAAATAGCCAGCATGTGAGATATTTAAGGATTACCTGTACAATGCCCCACGCTTCATGATTTATATAAACAACAATTGTCTGACCTATATCACGAGAACACCGAAGCTTAATGCCATTGGACATGGTTGGGAAGGGGCACCATATGATTTTCAATTTGATGTCAAGTACTGACCTGGGAAGATTTACATAGACGCACACACATTTGTCCTGTATTCTGCTGGATATTAAGAGATACACAGCTGCCTGCAAAGAGGAGAAATACCAAAATGTTGTGTGCTGGACCTGTGAGAGAACAAAGCAGCAGCCCTACACATCTCTCGATACATGCAAGCAGCATCTTAGACTTATGCCAGCGATAAGTCACAATGAGTTTGCAAGATCACAGTGAGTGACCTTGCCATTGGAGAGGCCATGAATCTCAAGGAAACAAGTGCATTACCTACCCATGAGACACGGAAAGTGACTAGTGTACTCACCAGGAAGCTTTTAAATAAGTGCAGCAAACTGGACCTGAAAAAAAGGGCTCCTGTATAGGCAGACCACTGAGAGAGCAGCTTGTCCCCTCTGTGAAATACAAACCAGTCAAATTTAAATCTCTTTACAATGAGATGGAGCATGTTGGCACCGAGAAAGAGGTCCACCTGGCTAGAGAACTGTTTTACTGACCATGCCTGAAAAGAGAGATGGGACTATGTCACCAGAAAATGTTTATGTATTACACTCCTCTTTGGCTCCCCTTTAGACCTTGTCTGTGTCTACCACAGTGACTACTTACATCTTGGATAAATCTGGGCAGACGGCAGCAGAGCGCAGAGGATTTCATATCCTGGTTTGGGTACCTGTCAAAAAAAACCATGACCGGGGTCCTAAGTCTGAGAAGGTACTGTTTTAGGACACTGCCGACCATATCACCCACAAAGCAACCCAGCCAAACTTACCACCTTGCTGCAGATGTTGAGAATGTTTGCAGGCGAGGAGAAAGAGCATTGGAAGGACCAGATCCCACTAATTGTACATGTACACAATTCTACCAGACAAGTCCATGGCTGCTCACCTCAGTATTTGCTTTGCAGCCAATCATCATCAGTCCATCCTATTTGGACTGACAGAAGAGGTGGACCTAGTCACACCCAAAGGGTTTGCACAAAGTGTGCAAAAGAACACTTAATGATTATCGCATTGAAAATGAGAACAAGAAAAGGGTCTACAGGAAAGTGCTAATACGACCAAAAGATGAGCCTGGAGAAAAAGCAAGCAAGAAGGGCCCTGGAAGCCAATATCATACTTGCAAAAGGCCATATGCCCAGTCAAGGAACAGGTATCTGAAAATCTGGTGTATGTCATCTATCTAGTGAATGTAAATAAGATGAAATGGGCTTCTGTATAAATGAACTGATGAGAGACAGCAGCTTGTCCTGCAACATGCAAACCTGTGGCACTGGAATATCTTCAAATTAAATGGGTCATGTTGGCACTGAGAGGGTATTTGCCCAAGCCCATGTACATTACACATTCAGAGACCAGAGATAAGTAAAAATGAAAACTCTGCCTGACAACCTGTTTTTACCTGCAGCAATCTTCCTGTTGAAGCTTCTTTTGGTCAATGAGAAAAGGCCTTTAAAAGTTAGTGACTTGGAGGAACATATAGATAAAAATTCTCGCTAAGAGGATGACCAGAGCACTAAATACTTTTGGATAAAATTACCTGAGCAGAACAGAAAGGTTCAAATCAAATGCCTGAAAGGCAATAGTCCAGAGAGAATGAGCCGAGGATCTGAGAGGGAGAAAATACCGGGCCAGAATGAACCCTTATCTGATGGAGTCTGAGAACCAGTAAGGAAGGAAAGACCTGTGAGGATGAATGCTGAACTGATCCAGTCAGAGTACCTAAAAGGAAAGAATGAGGAAAACCACAAAGACAAACCTAGAGAGAATACTTTACCGATCAAGTTTCAGCACCAGCAAGGGAAGAACAAAAACACATAGAATGAACATTAAAAAATGACCACTGGTCAGTCCAATCAGAAATAGAAACGCAGATGTTCAGTGATCCACTAAGGAGCAAAAGCCAATGCACATATGATGCACTCGGTCAGCCTTCATTGCAACCTTACATTACCTTACAGTCAACATCATCAGGGCCCACGGTGCACCTTACTTATCAATAAGTATCTGAACAATATCTTGCTACAGTAGAGGGCAGTGTATGCCTGATCTGGACTCAATGAATGCTTGCACACACATCTTGCACATCTCATCTGGGGGGCAGCGGGAACAATATAATTTAATTTGTACCACAAACTAAGTAATATAAAGAGTTAGCTGGTGTTAAATACAAATTTCAGAGGAAAAATCCACTCAGGCCCATACAGAAGTCAAGGCTAAGCACTCAAAGTTTTCAAATCCTAGAGATGTTGCTGGTGTTGAGCTCAGAAACAGGATTTTTTTTTTTTTTTTTTTTTAAAAACCTCTACTTCTGGATGCTCATCAGAATCATTATATTAAACTGTCAATTTATGGAGCAATGTCAAGGATTTAACAGGCCACTTTTTCATAGATTGCCCCAGTATTTTTTAAAACATGGAACAGTCAAATGTATTCAACTTGAAGGATACTCAGCAAGGTCATAAAATTCCCAAATTGTCCTTGAAGCCATTCTTTAAAAGGAGCTTTTAACTTTTTAACTAAATATTTAAAAAAAATATTTTCATATTACCATCCCCTGACATCATGATTAACAGAACATCTGTGGATGTTCATAGTCTGATTATCAATGTAAATGTTACATAGATAATTTTTTCCTTTGAGTTTACAATCAGTTTTACTTACAGTTATTACATTGATGACTTGTTAAATTAAATTATAATCATCACAGGTTTGTAATGAACTCATTGTTAGTGTTTCATGAGTGTTTTCTTTTCGTCAGCGTCTTTAACGCATGTTTCTCCACATTGTCTGAGAACAACACACAATGGTCTGCATGCTAGAACATTCTCATATTCCTAACCTAAAACTCTTTTACTTTTGTATGTGAGGTATGACGAAAATGGTGAATGCCAGATATCCTCTTTGATGGCTTGTATATGCCACTTCATGCCAGCTCTTCATGGAAACTCTGTGATGATTATAGTGAGCACAAGTATTTGACATGCATGTTTTTTTTCTTTTCCAACAAATGGAAACATTCAGACACATTTCTCAACATTCGCCCTTTTTAAAAAAACTTCTTTAACATGTATAGTGGGTTAGTAGCAAAAAACAAAACAAAACAAAAAACATTTAATTTGAAAAACAAATAATTCAAAAAGGACAATGATATTATAATAATACAAGAAAATAACTCCAGCTGTAGCTCAAGCTGCTGACTGAAACACACAATCAGCTGCACCTTGGGCCAACTCTGGCTCAGTGTCAGCACACTTTAATCATGAGTCTTGGATCTTCACGAGTCTCTCAGTACGTTTACATGCACAGATCAGTCCAGTTTATCGCTCATTCAGGCAATATAATTGGACTGCTGTCCTCGTCCCAGTATACAAGCATCAGGGGAGAATCTATTTTAGTGATAAAGTATGTCCGACCTCTCCACGACAAGTGAAGATATGTCCCTTTTCAGCTCACTGCTTTTAACTTATATTATTGATACAGTCTATGATATCGACCCAATCACAATCACAGCTGTTTCTTTACAATAACTTCAGGGTAGAAAACCGCTGCATCACATACACATAATCATACGACAGTGAGCAAACTCTGCCTTCATTGGTGCATTTTAAGCCACCTAAAAAAATCATTATCAGTTTAAGTGTTGCCTATTCTATATTGAGAATGTTTTCAGCACTTTATTTTGCTGTAAGACAGCACATTTACCGACGGAATCTGAAGCCGTCATCTCAAAAAAAAAAAAAACAGACTCCACCAAAAAACAGTCTTTTTCCTCCACTGAACGGCAGAGCTGCTGCTGTACCACTGCCTCAATCAGCTATTGGAAGGTTAAGAGGGGACAATATTCAAATACATCAACACTTGAAATGATATTGATTTTTTTTAGGTGGTACATTTATTTTAAAAATTCATTTTTATTGGGACTAACAATAATTCAACTTTCTAGCATCATGTAAACATACTGATTGTTAGGTCAAAACATTTTAGCCATCTGGGAAAGAAACGACAACAAAAGGCAACTAAACACAAAAATAACATATTCTGAAGTTGTGTTCAGGTACATTGCAAGGGTATTTACAAGAACTCCCATGACAAAAAGGAACCTGGAATTTAACTTTACATAAAGACACAGGTAGCCTGTATCCTTGTTCTTCAGTTCTTGTAAACTAACTTGATCAGATAATCAAACAAATAGGTAGGCACGGCCGCCGATGACAAACACAGATCTGCCTTAAGGAAATAAAAATGTCACTTTTTGTAGATCTAACTGGGGCGGCAGGAGCTCAGACTGTTGAGACTTAGCATGTTGTCTTTTTTTTAAGTAAAATTATGCTATACATGCTGCATAATTGTAGCTATAATTGTAGTTGCAAATATTGTAGCTGAACTTGAGTTGAATACAAAGTAATGATACTCTGAAAACATTTCTTACATTTGTTTACATTTTTGCTGTGCTAAAATTATCACAGTACCCCAACACCCATCAGTGCACAGTGAATTAATAATAACACAGTATAAGAAGTTGAATTTCTCCAAAGAGGGATTAATGCACCAATATTGACCAAAAGTAATTGAACTAAATAGAAACAGAAAAATGTCGGTCATGGGACAATGGACATGATAGACTGATAGACAGATGGTTACAGAGACAAACCGTGGATAAAGAGTGAAGGCATACAGAGATAGCTGTGGAACAGTGGCCAACCAAAGACCCAATAAAGATTTAAATAACATGAAAATGACACTTACTCTTTTGTTGATCTACTGGTAGCTCAGTCTGTAGGGATCTGGGGTGGGAACTGGGAGTGGTGGGTTCAAGTCCAGGAGACTCAGGACAGAAAAATATCTTATCTGCTTGTATGGTCTTAAATTTCAGGGGTTAAGATACATTCTGTCTTCCTATTACTGCTGGAGATGGACTGGTCATAATATCAAAAGCAGTCACTTGTCAATGGCTAGTTTGCTTTTATGGACAAAAAATTAGACGCACATTTAATTTTAGCTGCAAGTTGTTGGAGGCACTGTTCAAACTTTAAAACATATGATTTATAGCTAAAAAAAAATTAATAGAAATTAATTGTCTTGGACTTGATATGCACCCATTAATACATGATGCAGCCACAGAAAATGACATTTTTCACTCAAACTTATAGAGTCATGGCATGGTGACCAACAACAAACACAACAGACAACAGACAGAATTACATTTTGTAGATTTACCTGGATCTGGCGTCACTCGGGAGTCAGGGAGGGGGGCAGGGAGTCAACATTGGAAATGGAGGATGTAAATTAATTTCCAGAAATTCAGCACGGACCACATTACAGCATGTGGACTATCAGAAGGTACCAGATTCCAAATATGTTCTTCAAAACGCAAAAATAACGTGATGAAAATAGAAATGTATTCTGCCAGAAGTTTGCATTGCGGAGGAGGAGGAATCATGTGCGGGAGAAGTGAGATAATTTATGTATTTTTATTTTTTATTAATGTTTTTTTATTTCCATTTATTGTCTTTTCTTTTGCAGTTTTATTGATTTTTTGTTTTTGGTCTTTTAATTTGTTTGAATTTATATTGAGATTTTTCATCCTGCATTTTGCATTGTTTGTCCTTTTGATTTAGTGTTATCTTATCTCTACCCTAGTTTTGTCTCGCTCGTGTTCAGGAGGAATGTTTGTTTTTCTGTTGTTATATCGTTTTATAAGTGTCCCATTTCTGCTTTTGCTTTTCCTGTAAAAACACTTTGTAAACTCTTTTAAAGGTTAAAAAACCCAGTCAATATAAGTGAATGCAAACACATCACGGCACGGCGGCCATTGTAGATAATCAAGCAGAATAGTCAGCACACAGACTAAAGGAGAATAAAACTGACACTTACTCTTTGGAGATCAAGCTGGGGCTGCAGTCACTCAGTCTGCAGGGAGGTGGCGTGGGAAATGCAGGATGTAAATGAAATTCCAGAAATTCAACTCAAATAGTCTTACGGCGCGCGGGCAGTCGGTATATACCAGATTACAAATACGTAACTCGGAAACGCATAAAGAACACAATGGATCATTTTTTCAACCCAAAATTCGCGTTGAGGATGAGGCGACGTCATTTGCGAACGTAGCGAGATAAAAGCGTGGTATGGTGGCGGGACTACAATTTGTTTCCCTTCACAAGCTTAAGCATAAAATGAAAGCTTTGAGCCTGTAGTTTTTAGCTGTAGCTTTTGTGTTAATTACCTTTATTTTAAAAACCCAGTCAATATAAAAAATAAATGCTAATATACCATCACTGAATTTTAAAAAATCTTCCCTTCAAGTGAGGGACTGAACAAGGCAACAAACCCAAAACTGTTTGCAGCTCCATCACTTTGACATCTCTCTACAACTAATGCATGACTATAGGTCCTGTGTGTATTTCAGGACTATGTGTGTGTAAGGAATGATTACAGTAGTGTGTCAAAATTAAATTTGCCAAATGAGGAGCTAACAAAGCAAAAATATACACTATTGCACCAACACTCAACCGAGCAGACACATGTCAGACCATCATGTCATGGCGGCCGTGATCGATAATCAAACAGGTAGGCACGGCGGCCAACCAAAAACACAACACAGACTGACACAAGATAATCACAGTTATCTCTGAAACCAGATCTGGAGATAGATGAGGGATAGGACAAGAGAGGACAGCGATAGAAAGAGAAATGAACGATTGATAGAGATGCAGGGATAGAACAGTAAAGAGATAGTCAAGACAACACGGTCAAACAAAACCACAGCACAGTCTTATAGAAAATAAAAATGACACTCACCCTTTGTAGATGTAGCTGGGGCGGCAGTCGCTCAGTCTGTAGGGAGTCGACGTGGGAACCACATGGTAGCTTCAAGTCCAGAGGACTCATACAGAAAAATATCTTATCAGCTTGTCCTATTTACTTGTTACTGAATAGCTCACATTAACTGACAACAAAAGATGCCTTTTATTTTAGCTGTGAGGAGTTGGAGGCCTCAATCAAAATTTAGGACATAATAAAAATAATAATTAACATGAATTAATCATCTTGCAGTTAATATATTAATACATTGTCCAGTCAAAACTAAAAATGACACTTTATTATACTGAGAGTGATGGCACGGCAGCCAAACAAAACACATCACAGACTTGAAGATGATGAAAAGTAGAGATGGATGGAGAGATGAGGGGAAAGTAGAGATGAAGATGAAGATAGAGAGATGAGGGATACAGAGATAGTCACGACACGGCGGTCGTGTAAGATAATCAAACAGGTCGGCACGGCAACCAACCAAAAACACAACACAGAATTAAAAAGAATCAAACTGACACTTACTTTTTGTTGATCGAGCTGGACAGCTGTCGCTCAGTCTGCAGGGAGTCGACGAGCAAACCGGACGACGTCAAATAAATCGCGCAAATTTTGGCACAGACCACGTTACCGCGTGTGGACTGGTGGGATGTACCGGATTCTGAATACGTTTTCGGAAACGCAAAAAGAATATAATGAAAAATTCGCAAGCAGAGCATCACACCGGCCATGACAGATAATCTGACGGACAGGTTGGCACGGCGGCCAACGAAAACCACAACACAGACCTCAAGAAACAAAAAGCTCTTTTTCGAGCATACAAAACCGAAGTGAGATTAGTGACAGGAAGATGAGGGATGGAGACTGATAGAGAGAGAGAGAGAGAGAGAGAGAGAGAGAGAGAGAGAGAGAGAGAGAGAGAGAGAGAGAGCGTCATGGCACGGCAGCCATGTTACATAACAGATAGGCAGGCACGGCGGCCAACGAAAAAACACAACAAAGAAATAAAATGACACTTACTCTTTGTAGATCAAGCTGGGTGCCAGTCGCTCAGTCTGTAGAGCCCGGAGGATGGCTGCTTCAAGTCCAGAGGACTCGCTGCAGAAATGTATCCAAACTGCTTAGAGCGAGAGCGAGAGAGAGCGAGAGAGAGAGTCATGGCATGACGACTATGTTAGATAATCAAACAGATAAGCAGGCACAGCGGCCAAACAAAAACACAACTCCGAAATAAAATAACACTTACTTTTTGGAGATCGAGCTGGGGTGGCAGTCGCTCAGTCTGTAGAAGCTAGAGGATAGCAGCTTCAAGTCCTGAAAACTCGCTGGAGAAATATATCCAAACTGCTTGGAGAAAGAGAAAGAGAGAGAGAGAGAGAGAGTGAGTTACAGAGACAGTCATGGCATGGTGGCAAACCAAAAACACAACACAGTAAGGATGTAACGATGCATCAGTGGGCAATTAGAAATCGATACTAAATATGTGAATTTCAAATCGGTGAATTGAAAAATGAACCGCAATGCTTTTTTCAACAGCAGAGGGCATGATCTGCTTTTGACTTCGCTTGCTCAACGTGCCACATCACAACGTGTTCAATGTCCTATGTCATGCCCGAGACTAGAGACAACTCGCCAACGTAAATTAGACGAAACAAAGGCTCCACAACAGGCAATATTAAAAGAGAAAATGGACATTTGAGCTTCCTCAAGTCAGAAAGTAATAAAGGTGAGAAGATAACAGAAAAGACAAAAACAGTCTGCAAATATTGGACGAGGGTGTTGAACTACATAAATAGTACAACTAACATGATGCAGCATGTGAACCGGCATCATAGTGAGGAGCTCTCATTAGCCCCACCTACACATGTTACTCCTTAATGACAACTACACGGCCAAAGGAAAAAAAACAAAACACAAAAAAACTAAAAAACCAAACTACACAGACAAACTGCAACCCTGCTCGCCCCAAATGAGTCAAAGAGAGCCCAACTTGTCACCCATGATTGGGAAATGAACAACTAGTTCTTCAAACTTGCCCTCTCTGCCTTCCCCTCAAGCAAAAGCAAACCTATCCAAGGCAGCCACCTCTGTCCCAGTGGAAGGGTTTTTAATAGCAGGGGACATTGTGAATGTTCAGAAATGCATTCATTGCAGATCTTGTGTTTTGTATTTATGCCCTACCGCTGAAATAATAAGGGAGTCTTTAATTGGATATAAAAAAGAGAAAATGCAGTATTTTGTATAATTTCTGTTTGAAATAACTAATAGAATATTTTTCAATCATAATTTTTCTGTAATCTCATTTTGTATTTAAAGAAAATTGTAAGCAAATCATATTATGAACCCAGTATCGTGAATCGCATCGAATCTAGAGTTGAGTGAATCGTTACATCCCTACAACACAGAAATAAAATGACACTTACTCTTTGTAGATTGAGCTGGGGGGGTGGTCACTCAGTCTGTAGAGCCCGGAGGATGGCAGCTTCAAGTCCTGTAGACTCTGAAGACTCGCTACAAAAAAATATCCTAACTGCTTGTCCTATCTTTAATTAAAGTTCAAGAACTGGTCAGATCCTTTCTTCCAATTACAGAAGCAACTGAAACTCACGGCTGTGTCCTATCCTATCTCAGACATCCTATGTTATCTTAAATCCTGGCTATACTTTTGGTTTTGCAGTCAGCTCTCATCCTGCCATGCTCGTCTCTTATTAGAAGGTACCAGCAGGCTACTCGACATGGACAAGCCATAAATCTAACAGCTCTCACCTGTCACTGGGTAACTAGCTCACTTTCATGAAAAAATAAGATGCACAATAAATTTTAGCTGCCAACAGTCAAAAGCTTTCAAAGTTTTACACATTATACAACTGAAAATTAATAGCAATTCAAATTTAAAATTAATCAATTACAGTCAATATATAGCCATTAATACATGGTCTGGTCAGAAACAGGAATGACAATTACCCATAGCACATAAACAACAGGGAGTAATGGTTTGGTGGCCATTTTAGATAATGAAACAGAGAGGTAGGTATGGTGGCCAACCAAAAACAGAACATAAACTTTAAGATTGTGGATTTACCTGGATCTGGGGTCCCTCAGTCTGCAGGGAGTCAACGTGGGAAATGTTGGATGTCAATTAAATTCCAGAAATTCAGCACAAACCACATAACCGGATGTGGACTGTCGGGATGTGCCAGATTCCAAATATGTTCTTCAAAACGCACGAACAAATGTGATGGAAATACAAATTTATTCTACCGGAAATTCGCATTGAGGAGGAGGCGTCATGTGCAGAAGAAGTGAGATAATTCACGCATTTTAAATTTTTTAAGTGTATTTTTTCTTAATGTTTTGGGGTTTTTTATTGTCTTTTTTTTTGCCTTTTCTTTTGCGGTTCTGTTGCTTTTTCTGTTTTTGAATTTATATTGAGATTTTTCATCCTGCATTTTGCATTGTTTGTCCTTTTGATTTAGTGTTATCTTATCTCTACCCTAGTTTTGTCTCGCTCGTGTTCAGGAGGAATGTTTGTTTTTCTGTTGTTATATCGTTTTATAAGTGTCCCATTTCTGCTTTTGCTTTTCCTGTAAAAAACACTTTGTAAACTCTTTTAAAGGTTAAAAACCCAGTCAATATAAGTGAATGCAAACATATCACGGCACGGGCGGCCATTGTAGATAATCAAGCAGAATAGTCAGCACACAGACTAAAGGAGAATAAAACTGACACTTACTCTTTGGAGATCAAGCTGGGGCTGCAGTCACTCAGTCTGCAGGGAGGTGGCGTGGGAAATGCAGGATGTAAATGAAATTCCAGAAATTCAACTCAAATAGTCTTACGGCGCGCGGGCAGTCGGTATATACCAGATTACAAATACGTAACTCGGAAACGCATAAAGAACACAATGGATCATTTTTTCAACCCAAAATTCGCGTTGAGGATGAGGCGACGTCATTTGCGAACGTAGCGAGATAAAAGCGTGGTATGGTGGCGGGACTACAATTTGTTTCCCTTCACAAGCTTAAGCATAAAATGAAAGCTTTGAGCCTGTAGTTTTTAGCTGTAGCTTTTGTGTTAATTACCTTTATTTTAAAAACCCAGTCAATATACAAAATAAATGCTAATATACCATCACTGAATTTTAAAAAATCTTCCCTTCAAGTGAGGGACTGAACAAGGCAACAAACCCAAAACTGTTTGCAGCTCCATCACTTTGACATCTCTCTACAACTAATGCATGACTATAGGTCCTGTGTGTATTTCAGGACTATGTGTGTGTAAGGAATGATTACAGTAGTGTGTCAAAATTAAATTTGCCAAATGAGGAGCTAACAAAGCAAAAATATACACTATTGCACCAACACTCAACCGAGCAGACACATGTCAGACCATCATGTCATGGCGGCCGTGATCGATAATCAAACAGGTAGGCACGGCGGCCAACCAAAAACACAACACAGACTGACACAAGATAATCACAGTTATCTCTGAAACCAGATCTGGAGATAGATGAGGGATAGGACAAGAGAGGACAGCGATAGAAAGAGAAATGAACGATTGATAGAGATGCAGGGATAGAACAGTAAAGAGATAGTCAAGACAACACGGTCAAACAAAACCACAGCACAGTCTTATAGAAAATAAAAATGACACTCACCCTTTGTAGATGTAGCTGGGGCGGCAGTCGCTCAGTCTGTAGGGAGTCGACGTGGGAACCACATGGTAGCTTCAAGTCCAGAGGACTCATACAGAAAAATATCTTATCAGCTTGTCCTATTTACTTGTTACTGAATAGCTCACATTAACTGACAACAAAAGATGCCTTTTATTTTAGCTGTGAGGAGTTGGAGGCCTCAATCAAAATTTAGGACATAATAAAAATAATAATTAACATGAATTAATCTTCTTGCAGTTAATATATTAATACATTGTCCAGTCAAAACTAAAAATGACACTTTATTATACTGAGAGTGATGGCACGGCAGCCAAACAAAACACATCACAGACTTGAAGATGATGAAAAGTAGAGATGGATGGAGAGATGAGGGGAAAGTAGAGATGAAGATGAAGATAGAGAGATGAGGGATACAGAGATAGTCACGACACGGCGGTCGTGTAAGATAATCAAACAGGTCGGCACGGCAACCAACCAAAAACACAACACAGAATTAAAAAGAATCAAACTGACACTTACTTTTTGTTGATCGAGCTGGACAGCTGTCGCTCAGTCTGCAGGAGTCGACGAGCAAACCGGACGACGCCAAATAAATCGCGCAAATTTTGGCACAGACCACGTTATCAGCGTGTGGACTGGTGGGATGTACCGGATTCTGAATACGTTTTCGGAAACGCAAAAAGAATATAATGAAAAATTCGCAAGCAGAGCATCACACCGGCCATGACAGATAATCTGACGGACAGGTTGGCACGGCGGCCAACGAAAACCACAACACAGACCTCAAGAAACAAAAAGCTCTTTTTCGAGCATACAAAACCGAAGTGAGATTAGTGACAGGAAGATGAGGGATGGAGACTGATAGAGAGAGAGAGAGAGAGAGAGAGAGAGAGAGAGAGAGAGAGAGAGAGAGAGAGAGAGAGAGCGTCATGGCACGGCAGCCATGTTACATAACAGATAGGCAGGCACGGCGGCCAACGAAAAACACAACAAAGAAATAAAATGACACTTACTCTTTGTAGATCAAGCTGGGTGCCAGTCGCTCAGTCTGTAGAGCCCGGAGGATGGCTGCTTCAAGTCCAGAGGACTCGCTGCAGAAATGTATCCAAACTGCTTAGAGCGAGAGCGAGAGCGAGAGAGAGAGTCATGGCATGACGACTATGTTAGATAATCAAACAGATAAGCAGGCACAGCGGCCAAACAAAAACACAACTCCGAAATAAAATAACACTTACTTTTTGGAGATCGAGCTGGGGTGGCAGTCGCTCAGTCTGTAGAAGCTAGAGGATAGCAGCTTCAAGTCCTGAAAACTCGCTGGAGAAATATATCCAAACTGCTTGGAGAAAGAGAAAGAGAGAGAGAGAGAGAGAGAGAGTGAGTTACAGAGACAGTCATGGCATGGTGGCAAACCAAAAACACAACACAGTAAGGATGTAACGATGCATCAGTGGGCAATTAGAAATCGATACTAAATATGTGAATTTCAAATCGGTGAATTGAAAAATGAACCGCAATGCTTTTTTCAACAGCAGAGGGCATGATCTGCTTTTGACTTCGCTTGCTCAACGTGCCACATCACAACGTGTTCAATGTCCTATGTCATGCCCGAGACTAGAGACAACTCGCCAACGTAAATTAGACGAAACAAAGGCTCCACAACAGGCAATATTAAAAGAGAAAATGGACATTTGAGCTTCCTCAAGTCAGAAAGTAATAAAGGTGAGAAGATAACAGAAAAGACAAAAACAGTCTGCAAATATTGGACGAGGGTGTTGAACTACATAAATAGTACAACTAACATGATGCAGCATGTGAACCGGCATCATAGTGAGGAGCTCTCATTAGCCCCACCTACACATGTTACTCCTTAATGACAACTACACGGCCAAAGGAAAAAAAACAAAACACAAAAAAACTAAAAAACCAAACTACACAGACAAACTGCAACCCTGCTCGCCCCAAATGAGTCAAAGAGAGCCCAACTTGTCACCCATGATTGGGAAATGAACAACTAGTTCTTCAAACTTGCCCTCTCTGCCTTCCCCTCAAGCAAAAGCAAACCTATCCAAGGCAGCCACCTCTGTCCCAGTGGAAGGGTTTTTAATAGCAGGGGACATTGTGAATGTTCAGAAATGCATTCATTGCAGATCTTGTGTTTTGTATTTATGCCCTACCGCTGAAATAATAAGGGAGTCTTTAATTGGATATAAAAAAGAGAAAATGCAGTATTTTGTATAATTTCTGTTTGAAATAACTAATAGAATATTTTTCAATCATAATTTTTCTGTAATCTCATTTTGTATTTAAAGAAAATTGTAAGCAAATCATATTATGAACCCAGTATCGTGAATCGCATCGAATCTAGAGTTGAGTGAATCGTTACATCCCTACAACACAGAAATAAAATGACACTTACTCTTTGTAGATTGAGCTGGGGGGGTGGTCACTCAGTCTGTAGAGCCCGGAGGATGGCAGCTTCAAGTCCTGTAGACTCTGAAGACTCGCTACAAAAAAATATCCTAACTGCTTGTCCTATCTTTAATTAAAGTTCAAGAACTGGTCAGATCCTTTCTTCCAATTACAGAAGCAACTGAAACTCACGGCTGTGTCCTATCCTATCTCAGACATCCTATGTTATCTTAAATCCTGGCTGTACTTTTGGTTTTGCAGTCAGCTCTCATCCTGCCATGCTTGTCTCTTATTAGAAGGTACCAGCAGGCTACTCGACATGGACAAGCCATAAATCTAACAGCTCTCACCTGTCACTGGGTAACTAGCTCACTTTCATGAAAAAATAAGATGCACAATAAATTTTAGCTGCCAACAGTCAAAAGCTTTCAAAGTTTTACACATTATACAACTGAAAATTAATAGCAATTCAAATTTAAAATTAATCAATTACAGTCAATATATAGCCATTAATACATGGTCTGGTCAGAAACAGGAATGAAAATTACCCATAGCACATAAACAACAGGGAGTAATGGTTTGGTGGCCATTTTAGATAATGAAACAGAGAGGTAGGTATGGTGGCCAACCAAAAACAGAACATAAACTTTAAGATTGTGGATTTACCTGGATCTGGGGTCCCTCAGTCTGCAGGGAGTCAACGTGGGAAATGTTGGATGTCAATTAAATTCCAGAAATTCAGCACAAACCACATAACCGGATGTGGACTGTCGGGATGTGCCAGATTCCAAATATGTTCTTCAAAACGCATTTAACAAATGTGATGGAAATACAAATTTATTCTACCGGAAATTCGCATTGAGGAGGAGGCGTCATGTGCAGAAGAAGTGAGATAATTCACGCATTTTAAATTTTTTAAGTGTATTTTTTCTTAATGTTTTGGGGTTTTTTATTGTCTTTTTTTTTGCCTTTTCTTTTGCGGTTCTGTTGCTTTTTCTGTTTTTGAATTTATATTGAGATTTTTCATCCTGCATTTTGCATTGTTTGTCCTTTTGATTTAGTGTTATCTTATCTCTACCCTAGTTTTGTCTCGCTCGTGTTCAGGAGGAATGTTTGTTTTTCTGTTGTTATATCGTTTTATAAGTGTCCCATTTCTGCTTTTGCTTTTCCTGTAAAAACACTTTGTAAACTCTTTTAAAGGTTAAAAAACCCAGTCAATATAAGTGAATGCAAACACATCACGGCACGGCGGCCATTGTAGATAATCAAGCAGAATAGTCAGCACACAGACTAAAGGAGAATAAAACTGACACTTACTCTTTGGAGATCAAGCTGGGGCTGCAGTCACTCAGTCTGCAGGGAGGTGGCGTGGGAAATGCAGGATGTAAATGAAATTCCAGAAATTCAACTCAAATAGTCTTACGGCGCGCGGGCAGTCGGTATATACCAGATTACAAATACGTAACTCGGAAACGCATAAAGAACACAATGGATCATTTTTTCAACCCAAAATTCGCGTTGAGGATGAGGCGACGTCATTTGCGAACGTAGCGAGATAAAAGCGTGGTATGGTGGCGGGACTACAATTTGTTTCCCTTCACAAGCTTAAGCATAAAATGAAAGCTTTGAGCCTGTAGTTTTTAGCTGTAGCTTTTGTGTTAATTACCTTTATTTTAAAAACCCAGTCAATATAAAAAATAAATGCTAATATACCATCACTGAATTTTAAAAAATCTTCCCTTCAAGTGAGGGACTGAACAAGGCAACAAACCCAAAACTGTTTGCAGCTCCATCACTTTGACATCTCTCTACAACTAATGCATGACTATAGGTCCTGTGTGTATTTCAGGACTATGTGTGTGTAAGGAATGATTACAGTAGTGTGTCAAAATTAAATTTGCCAAATGAGGAGCTAACAAAGCAAAAATATACACTATTGCACCAACACTCAACCGAGCAGACACATGTCAGACCATCATGTCATGGCGGCCGTGATCGATAATCAAACAGGTAGGCACGGCGGCCAACCAAAACACAACACAGACTGACACAAGATAATCACAGTTATCTCTGAAACCAGATCTGGAGATAGATGAGGGATAGGACAAGAGAGGACAGCGATAGAAAGAGAAATGAACGATTGATAGAGATGCAGGGATAGAACAGTAAAGAGATAGTCAAGACAACACGGTCAAACAAAACCACAGCACAGTCTTATAGAAAATAAAAATGACACTCACCCTTTGTAGATGTAGCTGGGGCGGCAGTCGCTCAGTCTGTAGGGAGTCGACGTGGGAACCACATGGTAGCTTCAAGTCCAGAGGACTCATACAGAAAAATATCTTATCAGCTTGTCCTATTTACTTGTTACTGAATAGCTCACATTAACTGACAACAAAAGATGCCTTTTATTTTAGCTGTGAGGAGTTGGAGGCCTCAATCAAAATTTAGGACATAATAAAATAATAATTAACATGAATTAATCATCTTGCAGTTAATATATTAATACATTGTCCAGTCAAAACTAAAAATGACACTTTATTATACTGAGAGTGATGGCACGGCAGCCAAACAAAACACATCACAGACTTGAAGATGATGAAAAGTAGAGATGGATGGAGAGATGAGGGGAAAGTAGAGATGAAGATGAAGATAGAGAGATGAGGGATACAGAGATAGTCACGACACGGGCGGTCGTGTAAGATAATCAAACAGGTCGGCACGGCAACCAACCAAAAACACAACACAGAATTAAAAAGAATCAAACTGACACTTACTTTTTGTTGATCGAGCTGGACAGCTGTCGCTCAGTCTGCAGGGAGTCGACGAGCAAACCGGACGACGTCAAATAAATCGCGCAAATTTTGGCACAGACCACGTTACCGCGTGTGGACTGGTGGGATGTACCGGATTCTGAATATGTTTTCGGAAACGCAAAAAGAATATAATGAAAAATTCGCAAGCAGAGCATCACACCGGCCATGACAGATAATCTGACGGACAGGTTGGCACGGCAGCCAACGAAAACCACAACACAGACCTCAAGAAACAAAAAGCTCTTTTTCGAGCATACAAAACCGAAGTGAGATTAGTGACAGGAAGATGAGGGATGGAGACTGATAGAGAGAGAGAGAGAGAGAGAGAGAGAGAGAGAGAGAGAGAGAGAGAGAGAGAGAGAGCGTCATGGCACGGCAGCCATGTTACATAACAGATAGGCAGGCACGGCGGCCAACGAAAAACACAACAAAGAAATAAAATGACACTTACTCTTTGTAGATCAAGCTGGGTGCCAGTCGCTCAGTCTGTAGAGCCCGGAGGATGGCTGCTTCAAGTCCAGAGGACTCGCTGCAGAAATGTATCCAAACTGCTTAGAGCGAGAGCGAGAGAGAGCGAGAGAGAGAGTCATGGCATGACGACTATGTTAGATAATCAAACAGATAAGCAGGCACAGCGGCCAAACAAAAACACAACTCCGAAATAAAATAACACTTACTTTTTGGAGATCGAGCTGGGGTGCCAGTCGCTCAGTCTGTAGAGCCCGGAGGATGGCTGCTTCAAGTCCAGAGGACTCGCTGCAGAAATGTATCCAAACTGCTTAGAGCGAGAGCGAGAGCGAGAGAGAGCGAGAGCGAGAGAGAGAGTCATGGCATGACGACTATGTTAGATAATCAAACAGATAAGCAGGCACAGCGGCCAAACAAAAACACAACTCCGAAATAAAATAACACTTACTTTTTGGAGATCGAGCTGGGGTGCCAGTCGCTCAGTCTGTAGAGCCCGGAGGATGGCTGCTTCAAGTCCAGAGGACTCGCTGCAGAAATGTATCCAAACTGCTTAGAGCGAGAGCGAGAGCGAGAGAGAGAGAGAGAGAGAGAGAGCGAGAGAGAGAGAGAGAGTCACAGAGACAGTCATGGCATGGTGGCAAACCATCACCATCATCCATTGTACCCGGAGTTTGCAAGCGGAGCATCACGGCTACCATAACAGATAATCTGACAGACAGGTCAGCATGGCAGCCAACGAAAACCACAACACAGAGAATAAAATGACTCTTACTTTTTGCAGATCAAGCTGGGCGGTAGTAGCTCAGTCTGTACTATCTGTAAAAGAAATAATAGCGTCACTAAAATTAAACTTATTCTTTGTAGATCCACAAATTTGTAAGTCACCCTTTCTCTAAATGTGCTGCAGCAGAGCGCTGCTCCTGATAGGTGAGGTGGATGCTCTGACCTCTTAACATGGCGAAGCTGCTCCATGCTTTGTGTTGAGGTGCTAATTTAGGCTTTAAGTACTCCGATGCTACGAAAACTAATGTGACCAAGCCATTGTGGCCTTCAATCACGCATCATGTCAAAGCGCACCACGGAGCGAGATTAATCAGCATACTTTTATTCAAGAAGCCTTTCACACAGCGCGCGTCAGCAGCGCGTGACTTCAGCCTCGCCGAGCCGCAGCGTGTTTCATGTTTGCAGCGTTCACACATGCAGCGTTATTGCAACGTCGCTGCTGCCTAACGGCCCGCAGATATTAGTGCTCTAATTTCAGGTTTACAAGTACAAATTCCACTTATTTATGAAGTTAAACCAGCTCCTGCAGAGCCGACAACACGGTCCTGTAAATGTTTCAAAATAAAATGCCTTGTATCAGCAACTGATGGGATTCTGTCCAAAGAGACGCTGTCAGAGGGCTTTTGTTTTGAAAGGGAGGCGGGGAAGTTGGAGCAAAAAAGCTGTCTTTGCATTTCCTCCTCTCCGTAACACAGAGACTCTAAACTGCAGTAAAAAGTGTTATAGAGTCAAAATAATCATCAAAACACCATTTTCACTCTATCTCTGCGGACAAACGCGCGTTTGTCCTGAGAGCAATTTGTGCTCACAAATATGCAAATACAGCAGTCATATCTGCGGCAGCGACGCTGCAACAGCGCTGCATGTATGAACGCCACAAGCTCGGCGAGGCTGCAATCACGCGCTGCTGACGCGCGCTGCGTAAAACGGGCCTCAGATGTTATGTTTATATATTAACGAGTGGCAGCTGATTTTTGTTTGTTGGGGGGTTTAAAAAAGCCATTTTGGCACCATTGTGGCATCATTTTAAGAAAACATTTTTGCTTTATTCAGGTGATGTTTCAAGAAATCTTTTTTTTTCTGTAAAACAATTTTAGTGTTTTTATTTTTTAGAGCACATATGCCTTTCAAACCAAGGATTTGACAGCACAAGCACTGAATGACACTGTAGCTCAGACAGTGAAGGCCTCATCATGTCAAGGCAGTCAGCAAAACACAAACAGCTTTCACAAAAAAAACACACAGTTTTTACCGACGAGACCGAAGCTGCACACCGAGAGTTTACCAGGTTACGACATTAAAACAACACAACATACAGACAACCTAACCCTAACCCTAACCCTAACCCCGCCACTGCACAGGATGATGCTGCTCGCTGTCACCTGATAAAAGTCCACACACTGACCTTCCTGTTTGTTAAAGTCCTCCACGGCTCAGCGGTCGGCTCTGAGCGGTTTCATCAGAGCGAATTAAAGCAGAGTTTAGCTTCACCTCCAAACAGGTGTGTGAGGCTCCTCCTTAACCAAACTGTTACCCTTTTTCTGCCTCTGAGTGCAAACTGGGACTCGTTCAGACTCACACTGACACCAAATGTTTGACGTGTGCCGGGATTTGAATTTCCCGGGAAAAAAAAGTCACTTCCTGAAACTGAGGAGGTAAAATGCAGCACAGGGAGGCGGGACTAACAACTCCAGCCAATGAAACCATAACAAACATTTTGAACAGTCTCTGATTGGTGGCTTTAAATTTAAATCCAACAGGAAGTACACTGCATTCAGGAAGTGAGGATACCCTTTCAAAGTAACCACTTTATTTTGTACTGTTCCTTTCATCAACGAAATGCAGCACAGAGAGCTTTACAAGAAGGAAATTGCACGACTTAAAATGAGCATAAAAACAGGGGAGTTAATGTAAATAAACAGATTTACCCTTTGAAACCAAAGCAAATTGACTTAGTTTCTTTCAAACATATGGGAAGGAAGCAACAAGCAACAGCTGAAGAAAACTTAGCAAGAAATTAGAAAAAAAAATTATCTGAAAAACTGTTAAAAACAAATGAATGAAAAACAAAAAGAAAAAAAGAGAAAAAAGAAAGGAAAACGTTTTTAAGAAATTATATGGATTCTGTGAGAATTTTAAATATGTAATTATGATAAACATTGTATTTCCCTAAACAATTATTTTTCATAATAGTTTTCTCAATCTGGCAATTTCTTATAATTTGTGAAACATTTATTATCAAACTGCTCATTGCCTTTTTTCTGAGGAAATTGCACCTCAGAGGTCAAAGGCTTAAATAGTTGTTAAAGGCATCTGGAAGCAGCACAAAATGTCGGGGGGGAAACATCCAGAAAACCATTTTTCTAATTGTTATATTTATTTATTACAGATATTAAAAATATGTTACAATAAAAAGCAAACTTTTTTAAAAAAAATAATTCATTTCTGGGTAATTTTCTTGTTTGCCTTTGTTTGTTTTTCTTTAAATTCATGTATTTATTTATTTATTTTTCATATTTTCTTGCAGTTTTCTTGTTATTTTTTTCTAATTTCTTGCTAATTTTGGGGCTTTGTCTTTTTAAGTCTCTCATTGCCTTCTTCACATATTTTTGCAAGAAATCAAGCCACTTCTCTCATATTTCAAAGAGAAGTGGCTGAAATTCCAGTGTGTAGGATTTTAATGGAATATAATTTGTGTGTGTGTGTGTGTGTGTGTGTGTGTGTGTGTGTGTGTGTGTGTAATCAGTTTAAAGTAAAAAATAACTGTTAAGAAAACCTGCAAAACTTATTTGAGCCTCACAATGGAGGTAACAGATTATTAAGTCTAAATAAGTTTACAACATGACCAACAGGTCTTTTAAATGAGCACTCATTAATATGTTTCACCACAGGAAGGCAGCAGCGGGCTACTGGTGATTATTAGGTACTTAAACTTTGCATTTCCATTAAATAATGCCATGTGAAACTATGTAACTACAATATAGAAACAATTTACATTTTTTGACAGTTTTTATATATATATATATATATATATATATATATGCTGTCACTGTGTGTTACAGTGTGTCCTGCAGATATTTCACAATCACAATTACACCCACAAATAAACATTGTCAGCAGGCTTTTATTATTATCATTTGAAAAGGAAACAGGAAGTGTTCAGTAAAAAAATATTTATTTTCATGTCTCTGAGAGATAAAACAATAAAAGCGTGATACAAAAACACCTATATGACTATATGAAAAGACTATTTTCACTGCATATTTTTGCCATAAGCTTTGCTCGTCATGGGAGAAAAGTCGTCAAGCTCCTCTTTAGACGTTCCGCAGCTGAGCAGCAGTCAACCTCGCCGGTACAGTGAAGTGTTGATGTTAAAGATGCCTTTTTCAAATCTCGTGACGACTTATTCCCATTTAATTTAAGGAGCTCCTGAACTGCTGCTTACTGTTTAGATCAGCACCGCTGCGTCACCAGGAACACTGTGTTATTTCAAAACGCTGCATTCACCCGTTTCGTCTGGAGGACTTGCTGCGTCCCTCAGGTGTTGGAGGCCGGAGGTCGGAGCTCTGTGCTGACCTCGTGTTTCTGGAGCTCGGTCATGTTTAATTTACGCCACGGGGCTCAGCTGATTGTCTCAGGATGGAAACATTTTAAAAACACTTTTGTCTGCAGAGAAAACTCCAACACAAAGAAACGTCAGCAGACAAACTCTCCAACAAACGACGGACTTTAAAACAAACTGTGGAGACTTTCATCTGGAGACAATGATCTGATGAATGTGTGAAACAAAAGAGGACAAACAGACGGAGAACAAAAGGAAACTGAAGGAGTTTTGGCTCCTCGCAGCTTCCATCGTCTTCAGTTTCATGGAGATGCTCTGCTATTATCACCTGCTGCCTTCATCCATAATACATCACAGCCACAGTTCACTGACCCGCCATGCTGTGTGTGTGTGTGTGTGTGTGTGTGTGTGTGTGAGTGTGTGTGTGAGTGTGTGTGTGAGTGTGTGTGAGGCAGCCTGCCCTGTATTTACTCCCTGCCATACTCCATTAAACCTGGTTTCATGTTCCTGTTGTTGTTCTCGCTGCTGCTGCGCCTGAATATTTGGACATTATGTCCTACCGCCGCCGTCAGAGGACAGTTTCTTTTCGCTTGTTTAACCCTTTGAACTCTGCTACAAAAACGGTCCTCATGCGCTTACATCAGTATTTTTGCTTATTTTGATGTAATTTCTTGGAGTATTTTTTAAACACTTCACATCTTAAAGTCTGCACCACTGAGCTAAAAGGTTGTGGAAGTCAATAAACCAGAATAATTAGTTAAAATATTGAAGTTGCATCATCAAAGATATTATACAAAAATCTGACTTTTTTTCAACAGATTTTACAAATTAAAAAACAAAACATGTTGATCCAAATGAATGCAATGAGCAACTTAAGAAATGACCCAAAAGTTAGCCAGAAATTAGTGAAAAAAAAAAAAATTTTTGCCCTAGCTTTTTTCTTTTTTTTTAAATAGACATTTTTCCCTGGCTTTATGAAAAAAATGTTCGAAATCAGTCCAGCAATCTGTGGAACATTTCTTGTTCCAAGTTTGTCATTTCCCTTTTTTCTTCATGTTTTTGAAAGAAACTGCACCGATTTGCTCGTGGTTCAAAGGGTTAAATACTGATAAAAGGTGTCAGAGAGCAGCACGAGAACAGATGTCGCTCCAGGTGTCAAAGGGTTAATAGGCTGCTCTTTCATAATTTAAACAATGAACAAACTGATGCACTTTGAGGAAATCTGAATCAGATCTAAACTTGACATTTCTGTTTTTCAGGTATTTGTCCCCTCCCCCCTCCTCGTCCTCTGTCCCGGCCAGGTGCACGTCTCGTCGTGTTTCCCCCTCAGTGGCGTGTGACCTCTGACCTCCTCGCTTCACCTGATGTCACTGCTTATGAAATATTCACGGGTGTCAACAGCTGGCATCACACTTACCTGCACCCCCACCCATCCCGTTACCATGGAGACGACACAACACAGCACATGCTGTCCTGAGGTAGTGACGGTGTAACGCTTACTCACGGTCAGTCTGCCCAAAATAGACCACAGACTCATGTGATCAGCTGAAAACTGAAACATGACAAATGTCATCCTCACTGGATCAGTGAATGTACACAACTCCGAAATATTCAAAAACTCAAATGCGTCAACACATTACGCGCAAGATACACTTCTGCGTCTACATGGTACACTCTATGTATCCTTCTGCGTCTACATGTTACGCTTTAGGTATCCTTCTGCGTCTACATGTTACGCTCTATGTATCCTTCTGCGTCTACATGTTACGCTTTAGGTATCCTTCTGCGTCTACATGTTACGCTCTATGTATCCTTCTGCGTCTACATGTTACGCTTTAGGTATCCTTCTGCGTCTACATGTTACGCTCTATGTATCCTTCTGCGTCTACATGTTACGCTTTAGGTATCCTTCTGCGTCTACATGTTACGCTCTATGTATCCTTCTGCGTCTACATGTTACGCTTTAGGTATCCTTCTGCGTCTACATGTTACGCTTTAGGTATCCTTCTGCGTCTACATGTTACGCTCTAAGTATCCTTCTGCATCTACATGATACACTCTATGTGTCCTTCTGTGTCTTTACGTTCCAGGATGCTGCTACCGTGATCATACGGGATGATCCTGCAACGGGCCGAGGGTGGAATCGAACCCGTGTCCGCTGATGACACGGCCACTGTGGTGACGACGCTCGCTCCACCAGGTGAGGTAGTGGGTGCTCCTGAATGTTCATTTGCTGTTTGATAAACTGACCAAATACTTTAATCCAAAATGTTTCAAACACATTCATTATTATATTATTATTTATTTATTTTCATCGAGTTCAACTGTCTCAAAAACATTTAAAAAATTGAAGCGTGAATGAAGTTATAAAGACTTTCATTACAAAAACAAAACAAAAAAAATGAATTTACATCCTGCTTTAGTTTCTGATCCAAATTCAATCATCTGATTTTCTTGTTGATAAATTTATAAAAATATAAAATCACATCAGAGTCTTTCTTTAATCAGCTGAGAGCAAACTGAAGGAAACGTGTGAGGGTGGACAGAAAAACAGAAACGCTCACAGACAGCTCAGCAGGAAAAATCCACTTTTAAAAATCATTCTGAGTTTGTGTCTCTCTGTTGATCGTTGCTGTAAACCTGCTGACAGGCGCCGCAGCTCCTTCATCTCTTAAACCCCAAACCTAAACGTCCGGCTGCAGACGGCCGAATCACGCTGAGTCCACCTGCAGCCTCCGTCACCTTCGTGTCAGCGAGCCGCAGCTTCAAACTCCAAAAATCAGTTCTGCCCCGAGACCTCTAGAAAGATTTCCACCGGATGGCAGACAGGATGGTGTGGATGAAGTAGAGGAGCGTCGCCATGTACGAGAAGACCTGAGGAGACAGAGAGGTCAGAGGTCATCCTCTGAGGACCCTGAACGCCTGCACGATAACACAAAGTTTCAAAACTTTTTCAACATATTTCCACGACTGAAAGGAGAAAATTAATGCATGCGACCGCAGGCGACATCTATTATTTTTCCACCATTGATTTTTTTCTCTTTCATTTTATTTGTCTGTTTATTTGTTTTCTCACTCTCTCTCTTTTTACACTTTAAAAGATATTTAAATAAAATAAAATAAAAAATGTCATTAATAAATACCGTAACCGTAATAAATACCGGTATTCATTAACAAATACCGTAACAAAAGCAGACGATCGCAGGTGTGAGAGCAAATGACTAATTATGGTCAAACATGAGCAGTATTCTGTATGTCCTCACACTTGTAGTGTATAATTCAGTCTAGTTTACCAAATTTTACAAGCTTTAGAAATAAAACCGGCCCACACCGTGACACTCAGTCCAGCCTCCCACACAGAACCAGTTCAGGGTTCATCATGTTAAGCAGGAAGCAGCTGGACTCACCACCGCAGCGATGTCCAGCTTGTAGTTTTGGGAGCCGGTCCCGTCGTCCATTTCCAGGGTCACTTTGGCCAAAGCCACCGAGGCGCTGAGGTAGAAGAAGGCTGCGATGCCGTGATACGCAAAGTCCTGAGAGACCAGAAGGACAAAAGGCGAAAGGTCAGTCATCACCGAGTCAAAACACACACACACACACACCGACACACGATACACCGACACACTGCCATACCGACACATTGACACACCGATACACCTACATACCGATACACCGATACACCGATACACTGACATACTGACACACCGATACACCTACATACCAATACACCGATACACTGACACACTGACACACCGATACACCTACATACCAATACACCGATACACTGACACACTGACACACCGATACACCTACATACCGATACACCGATACACTGACATACTGACACACCGATACACCTACATACCGATACACCGATACACTGACACATTGACATACCGATACACAACAGACCAATACACCGACACACCGATACACCGATACACTGACACACCGATATACCGATACACCGTCCCTGTGACGCCCCTCCCGCTGCCCTGGAGGGGGGGTGGTTAGCTTGACAGGGCTCACCTGGTCCTCTCAGGTAACAGAAACCAGCCCAGGTGTTTTCTCGCTCTCTCACACAGACACACATGCCTCGCACTGCCGATTACATCATTCGTTTTCTGTCTCAGGCTGGATTTACTGAAGTCTTGATCCCACTTCTGATTTGTCGCCTGTGTCTGATTTTTTTGACCGCCTGCTTATATCTGCTCTTAAAAGTGAATCTGATATCTGCATGTGCACCTGCAGCAGCGCACGTGTAAACGGGGGTTTGGCTCCTGACGCGGACCAAAGGAGATGAAATAAAGAAACACTTTTAAGGTTTTTATTTTGTGCCGCCGCAGTCGTCGAGAGCGTTTAAAGCCGCGCTCTCCCACTGCGGCAGAAATGTCCTCATAAATGTGTTTGTTTTCATCACATTTTTAATTCCTCACTCTGTCGGTGAATATCCCGCCCGTGTGCTCAGACGACAGATTCATCTGCAGAATCACATCTGATTTATTTCCACATGTGAACGAGGCCTGAAACCAAACTGAGATTATCTGATTTAATGTGTTTGTTTCCTGCTTCATGACACGTATCCGATCTGTGACACCTGAGAGGAGAAATCAGATTTGGGTCACTTGAACCATTTAAGTAAATTCAGCCCTTATTTAATAGATTATAATTTTAAATTCGCTGATCATCTTTAATAATGATGATGACGAAGAAAAGGCCAGTGAAATGTCTTTGTGCAGTTCTTTAAAAATGTAAATTAAGAAGAGAAAAAATTTGGGGCCAGAGTCGAAAGATTTAGACAAATTATTCTGTTCAGTTCTTTTGTTTTTACTGCAGTTTTATTAAAGCCTGAAACACACGAAAACAAGCTCAGAGCGGTTTGTGACCGAGACGCATCACAAGGACACAACACACAAAAAAACTGCTTTTAATTCGTCTCCCCGTCTGAAATCTGAGCTTTTGTGTCCAGAGGAAACGATGAGCAGGAATGAAGGAGAGCAGGATTCAAACAGCAGGAAGTTTTCCAGAGTTTTGTTTTACAGGAACAATGTTTTTTTAAAAAAATGTTCCTCAAATATAAAACTTATTTTCCACGTGTTGAAAAAAACCCCAATATGTGGTCTGTGAAAACGAGATGTTTTTTCTGTTTTCTCGGTCAGAGTCAGCCACTCGTGAAACGCTCTCTGACCTCAGAGAAAAGCAAAAATAGGAAAATAGTGTTGAGTTCCAGAAATCAACGGCTACGAACAAAATAAGAGCAAACCTGAATATGACCTGTCTATTTTTTAATGCATGAGGCCCAACGTCCCAAAACGTCACCAGCAGACGCAGCTGGGAGTGACAACACGTGTGTGCGTGCGTGCGTGCATGTGTGTGTGTGTGTGTGAGACTCACGGCTGCGGCCCAGCTGCCCTTGTTGCGGTGCCCCCCGCAGGCGAACACCACCAGCCAGATGAAGGTGATGGTGAAGCAGAAGACGGAGACAAACATGACCCAGCCCTGAGGGTTCTGCGGCACCACCAGCGTGCACGCCACCAGGATCCAGACC
>NC_142178.1:40797500-40817500 GCF_026936395.1 Plectropomus leopardus | reverse complement strand
ACCACCAAACCTAAAACCACCACCACCACCAACAACAACAACAACAACAACAGCAACAACAACAACAACAACAACAATCACTGTCACCTCCTACTGCAAAAACAACAGATTAAAAAAAATCAATTGCCAAAAATCTTTGAAGAAAACGAAAATGCTAAAAAGTTTTAAGAGAAATAAAAATCGCAAAAAAAGCCAAAAGATTTTAGGGAGAAAAAAAGCAAAAAAAATAATTAATTAATTTATTAATTTTAAAAAAGCCAAATTTTTCAAAAAGAAAAACGCCTCTCAAAGCTGCGGGCCCGCCAAAGTAAAAATCACTCCACGATCTGGGTCAGTTATAAGCTGTTATACATACTTTTATATATAGTATTATTTAATATTTTGGGTGAATATTATTAAAATGTGTCAGCTTTGGATCGGTGTAAAGATGAACCTGATGATCAGTTTGTGTTTTTTCATAAATGCAGCCTGAAGACAAAATCAAGACACACGAGACGAAAAAGTTTCAACAGCTACATAAAAATATCAGATCGTAATCAGATCGTAGTCCGTCCAAATACTACAAACCATATAGAGGACAGGAGGACGTCTCAGCACGTTTAGGACATGTCATGTTTGTGGTTATGTGAAGGAAATGAAAGCTGCAGTCTGTGTGGGGACTGAGGACAGCGTGCAAATGTTGGACAGACGGAGTCCTGCTCATTGTGCTAACCTGAGACAGCAGGACGTGTGTCTTCAAATAAGACACCAGGACGTCCGTCTTCTGATGAGACAGCACGTTCAGCTGAAATATGAGACAGCTTGATATTTCTGATGACCTGATCTCAGGTGTGTGTGTGTGTGTGTGTGTGTGTGTGTGTGTGTGTGTGTGTGCGTGCGTGTGTGTGCGTGTGTGTGTTCACACCTCTCACTGTAAACACACATTCATGGAAACAGCTATCGTCTCTTCGGCCGGCGAGCTGTCGGACAAACGCCTCAGATAATCGTCCAGCTGGATCCGGTTTCCCGCCGCCGTCACTCGATCCTGCTGCCCGGGAAACCTTCTCCTGACGGAAACAACCGTCTTTTGACGGAGACAATCGTCTCACCATGGAGACAGTCTGTGGATACTGTTCAGAGGGGACGAGGAGTCCTGGAGACAAATCCCGGAACCAAAAGTCCTCTCTGAACAAACAAGCAAAAATTACCAAAATTTCCCTCAGCGTCTTTTCTCCCAAATTCTGGGTGATTTTTTTTCGTTTCGATTTTTTTGGTCTTTGTAACAATTCCGGTAAAATTGTGGTTTGCGTTTTCTTTAAAATATTTTTGTGATTTGTTTGGCAGGTTGTTATTTTTTTATTTTGCCTATTTTTGTTCTTTTAATGTGATTTGCCTAAAAAATGTTGGTGACAATTTTTCTCTTTTAAAATTTCTGGAGATTATTGACGATATTGTGAAATTTTAACAACTTTTCTTTCTTTTAAAGTTTTTTACAATGTTTTTTTTTTTTTTTTAATTTATTTGGTGATTCTTACTTTTTTTTCTTTGAAACTTTTTTTGGTGTTTCAGTGAAAAAAGGACAAAAGAGAACAAATTGGTTTCAAACTCATTTAACATTAAAAAAAAATCTAAAAAATGAATACTGTCTGATGTGCTGAAAGAAAAATCATTTCAGATGACGAGGAAAACTGATTTATTGATATGATGAGCTGTTGCCGGGGTAACGGTTGATGGGGAGCCAAATAAACAGTAAACTTTCTAAAATATGTATCAGTGAGCTGCGGCTTTATGGGCTCAGCTTCCAGAAAGAAGCAACCTGAGCTGCAGCAGATTCCCGCGTCTCCCCTCTTTTGTCCTGTTGATGGAGTTGACAGGTGACCTCGCTGTTATCTAATCAGCAGCGCCGCCGCCAACACGAGGAGCGCACAGGTGCATCTCAAAAAATGAGAATATCGTGAAAAAGTTCATTTTTCATAAAAAAGGTAAACTTTCATATATTGTGTATTAATTACACATAAATTAAAATATTTCAAACCTTTTCATTTTTTTGATGATTATGGCTCACAGCTTATGAAAATCAGAAATCCAGTCTCTCAAATTATCAGAATATTTCCTAAAAATCATCAAGTATGTTCATTTATATACTCAATACTTGGTCGGGACTCCTTTACTACAAATTACTGCATCAGTATGGCAAGTTTTGGGTTGCATGTTTCTAATATTTTTTATTTTTTTGTTGATGATAATTTTGAGTTTTATGGATTTTTTAAAAAAGTTTTTATTTTTTAAGGTTTGGGGTATTTTTTTATAATGTCATTTTTGTGTGTTTTAATTATTTTGTATAATGCTGAGTTTTGGGGTGATGTTTCTTTTCTATTTTTTTTTTTTTAAAGTTGGAGTTTTTTGGTATTTCTTCAAAAAACATTTTTTTGAATAATTTGGGGTTTGTGGTGTTTTTCTATTTAAAATATACTTTTGGGTTTGCTGTGTTTTTTTCTACTTTTCTATTAAAAAATAATAATTTTGGGTTATTAATTAGGTTGTTTTTTCCTATTTTTTCTTAAATAATTCTGAGTCTTTAGGGTGTTTTTTTTTTTTTTAAAGATTTTTCTGCATTGGATACTTTTACTTTTCATACCTTAAGTTAATGACTTCATGAATCCATAATAAATGATCATCCTTTATTTTAGATTATATTTTGTATCTGAATCTGTGAATAATTGAAGCTGTCAGATGAATGTAGAGCAGTAAAAAACAGCAATATTTCCCTCTGAGATGTTGATAATGTATTTTCCTCTCCTCCCTGACAATGAGCCTGCCTGAAGCTCTCTCTGAGGAGCTGTGCTGCCTCCTGCTGCCTCCTGCTGCCTCCTGCTGCCTCCTGCTGCCTCCTGCTGCCTCCTGCTGCCTCCTGATAAATTAAATTAAATTTCAAAGTTTTGGGGTGTTTTTAAAGTATTTAGTATTAGTATTTAGTATTTCTAGTACTTTCATTTGTAACAGAGTAATGTAATATTGAGTTTTGGGGCGTTTTTTTCTATTTTTCTTTTCTATTTTTTTTATGATTTTGAGGTTTTGGGGTGTGTTTTTTAATGTTTTTTCAGCAGCATTGGGATCTTTTATTTTTATTACTTTAAGAATATTTTCATGATTATACTTTCTTACTTTCACTTTAATACTTTCATTGCAGGGATTTTATTGGTATCAGATTAATGTAATTTGGAATTTGGGGGCGTTTTTATTCTAGTTTTTAAAAAAATAATGTTGAGGTTGTGGGGTGTTTTTTCATTTCTATTTTATTTTTGTTTGTTTGTTTTTATCATTTGAGGTTTTGGAGTATTTCCACAGGGTCGTGTGAGTACTTTTACTTCAGTAAAGTATTTGAATACTCGTCCCTCCTCTGTCTCTGGTGTTGTTGTTGTTGTTGTCGTTGCTGTTGTTGTTGTTGTTGTCGTTGCTGTTGTTGTTGTTGTTGTCGTCGTTGTTATCGTTGTTGTAAAGTGTGTGTGCGCCTGTAGAGGCGATATTACGGTATGAGTGCTGCGGCTCTATTACCGTACCCGTGAGGACATGGAGGCTCCGCTGCTCCCGGTGAGTCCTCCCCTCTCCGGTTCAGACCTTCACCAAACACCGTGCTCCGCCTCTGAACGGTTCACCGGCCTGAGGGTGAGTCTGTCCGGTAATCTGCCTGGTAATCTGTCCGTTAATCTGCCCGTTAATCTCTCGGTGTTAGTCGGTTTTATCCGGCGTGTCGCTGATCCGGTTGGAACAGCCTGAGTTTCCGTTATCCGGAAAAAAAAAATTTGCGGGAGTCGAACATGTTTGAGTGTCTCTGGTGTCTCTGTGCGGTGGACACTGTCCTCTGAGACTCCGAGACACTGATGTCCTCGCGGAATGCGCCTCGAGCCCCTAAAATCGGTGTGACCTGCATTTATGCAGTTGGGGTGTGACGTCAGCTGTCCGCGAGCCATCGGGGAAACCTGATGATGAAAATATTTATTTATAAATGCACATGTCTGGATGACGTCATTGTTTACTCCGCCTGATATCAGCTGACTTTTTAAAGATCAAACAAACTCAGTAAATATTGGACTTTGTCCCGTTTTTTCCGGGACATTGAGTCTTCCAGGACACGTGGACAGGTGTGGACACACTACCGGAAGCGACCTGATCAAATGTGGTTCACTGAAAGCGAACAGCAACGTCCGTTCAGGTGTGTCTCACCTGCAGGGACACTCAGGGGGAAAGACATGAAGACATGTATGACGTTTGACAGTTTCTCTGCACATGGACTCATGTCTGAACCATATACTGTATATACATTTTTAATATAAATAGATATAGATAAAGACCTAGATATAGATCTAGCTATAGATTTAGGTTCCTCAGTCTGTGGTCAGAACACACAGATTCAAACACAGTTCTCAAACAGTTCAAACAGTTTCAAATACTCACACTCCTGTCACTCTGCACACAAAATGTACTTTAAAAAAATCAACCTCTGAAGAATATTACACATTGATATGATTTTCTACTTTCACTGAGTGTATTTTTTAAACCAACATCAGTCCTAATCATACATATCAAATGTTTATTAATTTTCAGAATTATTCAGAATTATAACCCTTTAAATGACAGGTTTTTGTCATGATGCCACTATGTTTTTAGATGAAAAAACGATGGCGATAAAACAATAATGATATCAATCGTCAAATAACTTTTCCCCGATGTAAATATGAGATATAGTCGATAGAATGTCGATATAACGCTTTCCAGCCGTGTTTTAACAGACAACACGAACAGCCAATGATAATAAGAATAGATCTGTGGAGAACCAAATGCAGTGAAGGACTGTGTTTGACAGGAGTGTTTGACAGCCACAGCATTTCATCATGGCGGATCAAACAGCTGATGGTCCGACAGCAGCGCAGTGAGACAGACAAACAGAGCGCAGCTTCTCCTCACAGCACCAAAGTGTCTGAAACAGACACATCTGCAGAGGTGAAAGTGACTTCTTTAGACTCTACAGACGACTTTGTGTTAGTTTCAGCTTTAATCAGACTTTGGATGAATTATTTAGAAACACCAGGACGCATCGCTCCGTGTCTCATCCGGCCGCTCGCGCTGAGCTCTCATTATTATTACCAGGGGCAGATGTAATGTTTTAGGGGCCTGGGGCCACAAGCACATGAGCTTATTTTCAGCCTTTCTCTAACTGTGAATGTTGGCAATCTGGACTACATTTAGGACATATGCATCAACACACACACAATTATCACAACATGAAGGAGGAAAAGAGACTAAAATGAGACAAACAGTCCCTAAAGGGTTAACTAAATAAATAAAAACTGCCACTCATGACGAGATCACTCCCCTAAGATGATGTAAGTCCCCTCTGCACGCCCGTGACTCTGTTTTCCCTCCCAACCACAGAGAGCTCCGGAAAGTGTTAATGAAAATTAAAGACACGGATCTGAATCTGAGCAGATGACGGCTCCTTTAAATGAATCGTGTTCATCACAAGTAAAACAAACAAACAAAACACATCAGCTGAGCTTTCAGTTTTTGTCCTCTAACTCAGGACAGACGTCTTTGTATCTTGTCCTGCAGACAGCTGAGACACACGAGCTGAAACTCTCGCCTCTCTGTTTACAGGAAGAAGACGTGTCGACACTTGACTCCTCTCCCACAGCACTCTCGTGTGGCCTCATCAGATTTCACCGCCGCTCTCAGATGCACTGCATGCTGGGACACGCTGGACGTCCTCAGCTCCTGTAGTCTCAGCATAACCGCGGCTGGCTGTTTCCCCGATGCCTCGATGGCGAGCGTTCCTCAGTCAGTACCTGCGATGGTCCAACACTGTGACGCAGGCGGCGGCCCTGTCCGTGGTCACTTTCTGCGTGGTCCTCCCGCTGTGCGGACACCGCCTCCTCTTCTCCTACTTCTTCGTGCGCTCCGCGTACCTGGACTCAATGAGCGAGGACGTCCTGCAGGACAGCCTGGCCCAGGGACAGGGCGCACTGCGCTTCTTTCAGAATGCTCCCACTGCCGCCGCCAGATTCACAGACGTCGCCCAGCACCCTGAGCTGCTGGTTACCGTGGTGACAGCCAGGCGCAACGAGGGGCGGGACTACCACTACCTGCTGCAGGTAATGCGGCAGCTGAGCGGCATCCTGGGAGGCTGCGGCGAGCAGCGGTGCGCCGAGGTGCTGGTCTGCGACGTGGAAAGCGGCCCGCAGGAAAACCAGGACGCCAAGATGCTGGAGGATCACTTCAGGGTGATCCGGCGCTCGCTGCAGGAGCAGCGGAGCAGCAGTGAGCGAGTCAACACCTTTGAGAGGGAGAAGAGGGACTACGTGTTCTGCCTGCGCAGAGGATGGGAGCTGGTGAGGCCCAGAAACGTGGTGGTCCTGGAGGACGACGCTGTGCCGCGGCAGGACTTCTTCTCGGTGGTAAGGGACCTGCTGTCTCGCCGCTTCGCCCTGCGGACGCTCTATGTGAAGCTTTATCATCCCGAGAGGCTGCAGCGCTACTGGAACCCCGAGCCGTACCGCCTCCTGGAGTGGGTGGGGCTCGGACTGGTGGGAGCGACGGCGCTTCTCCTCGCCCTCCCTCACTGGAACCCCTGCTCCTTCTCCTTCACGCTGTGCGCCGGGCATCTCCTCTTCTTCACCCTTTACATCATGGCGGCCGCCGAGCTGCTCGGGCGCCACTACCTCTTGGAGGTGCGGAGACTCTCCCCGCAGCTCTACGCCATCTCGCCGGCCACAGAGTGCTGCACGCCGGCCATGCTGTTCCCCGGGAACGCCTCGCTCAGGGTGGCTGAGTTCCTGGACGGGTCCTTCTGCGTAAAGGGGAACGCCAAAGACATGGTGCTGTATCAGATGGCGAGGACGATCCCCGGTGAGAGGGCGCACAGCGTGGAGCCCAACCTTGTCACCCACATCGGGGCGTACTCGTCCGTCAGGCCCAACCCGCCCAGACCCAGACTCCTCTGAGTCACTGCGACATCCAGCCAGCTCCCTCTGCGCCTGGTTTCCTGTCCACGGCACCACCTGATCTGAAGGTTCACAGCTTCTCTGCACAGGAAGTGTTTATCAGCCCGCCGTCTGACGGCTGTGTAACGGCTCAGCTGCGTGTGACTGTGACCTGATGTGTTTTTTCACACTTCAAGTCTGTTTGCTTCTGTTTCACGTATGTAACTCTGGTGATTTAGGCCTGTTTCCACGGCAACGGTTCCTGCATGAAACGTAAATCATTTGTCATGGTTCGGCCTTTCGTTCACACGACAACGGCGTGTTGGCAGCCCGAAAACACGAACTTCTGAACCCGGGTTCCAGAGTGTAATCTTTTGAAAACGCCACCGCGTCTGTCGCAGAGAAAACTGGCTAATTGTGTGAGAACGATGACGTCACGGCCGAACTTCACGCAGGTGCATGGTCTTCTTCTGTGGTGTCTTTACAAAGTTACCCTGTCAGATACTGGCCTGGCGTGCGGGCTGCAGTGCAAAAAAGCAAAGGAAAGACTTTTCTGTTGGAGGCCGGCGCTGCGACAAGCAGCTCGCTAGGAACGCCGAGTCTAGTTAAAGTGCCACTGAGGTGTTTACATGACGGAGGAAATCCACTTCCTGTCACATGATCTGGGCGTTAATCCGATTTCCAGAAATTCACTTTAGTCTGATTTCAGTGGGACGAACACGTTTACAGCATTTTAAAAGTCCAGTTTCAGGTGGACTGACATAATAATTCCTCTTTTTATAACATCGTGGAAACAGACTGAGTGCGATGGACATACAGTGGACCGACATTGGACAAACGATGGACAGACGGTGGACAAACGATGGACAGACGGTGGACAAACGATGGACAGACGGTGGACAGACGGTGGACGCCCATTTCACCAGCAAATCACACAGATGTCTCTGAGCTGCGTTTTCAGTTCAAATCATCGCTGCTGGAAAACGTCTTTATTGGACGTTCAGGTTTGTGACTCAGCTGAGGGGTTTCTAGTCTTCGCTGCTGTCGGGGCGATTTTTCTGCCCGAGCTCATGAAACTGTTTTTTAAAATCCGATGCTGTCAGTTTCCTCCATGATCTTCATCTTCAGGCCTTTTTGGAACAAACAGATTATTTTTTATCAACTTGTTCTGTGGATCTGATGACGATAATAAGATTATTAAAGGATCGTTTACCCAGACGGAAACATTTTGGAAAACTGAATATACCCTTAAAGTTTTCGAAAAGTCCTGGAATGTAGTTCAAGAAACATATATAATAAAAAAATGTGTTCAAGGACTGTTAGAAATTTGAAAACAATTATAATATGATCATTTCTCTTCTTACTGTTTTCGGCTGTGATAAATGAAAATTTTGGTGATTTTTAAAAAAAAAAAAAAAGAAAATATGCTCTCCGAACCTGAGATTTTCTTCAAAAATGGGCAATAATATTTAAAGAATAAAAAGACATGGAAGGCTTCCAAAATCACTGAAAAAAGTTAAAGAAATAAAATCACTTTTTTTTCTTTAAAAAATGGCCCAATAATGTATAGAAAAAAAATCCAAATTTTAGAAATAGAGAAAAAATCAATTTTTTTTTTCTTTAAAATCGGCCGAACATTTTTAAAGAAACAAAAAAAGGAACAAAAAGTTTGGTTTTGGTAACCGTCAAAGGTCTCTGACTTGAACCTGAGTTTGTGTTTACGGCTGTTTTTATTTCGTCGGGTTGCTGAGTTTGTGATTGTGGCCTTTTTTCTTACACACTCGTTATTTTGCTGTAAATCGAATTCACAGAGGATTTAGAGTTAGAGAGCGATCATGTGATCACGCGTCTCTGCGGTGCCGCCGTCGCCGTCAACGGCACCTCAAACTGCAGCGACACGAGCGACACGAGCGAACCTCCTCACAACACCCGGTTTCATATCAGCCTCTGAAGCAGCAGTCTGACATTTTAGCTCCTTTTAGCGTCTTCTCCGTCTGAACGTGACACGTTCGCTGTTTCAGATGAAAACTGAAGGCGATTTGAACAATGAATCCTGGATTTCAGACGGAAACGGATTCTCATTTTGGTGATTTTCTGAAATGACGACTGTTACGTGCTGACTTTACAACTTTTTATTGTTGTTGTTTTATTGTTTGTATTATCAAATTTAAAATTTTCGCTTTAAATGTTGAAAGAGAAAACGCTTTGAGAGACAAGGAGCGTTTGGCAAAGAGAAAGGACTTTGGCTGCTTCCTGTAAACCTCCCAAATTCAGAAATCAGGACTGCACTGAGAATGGTGTCTTAACGCTGACTTAATGTTAGTTTAATGTTGTCTTAACGCTGACTTAATGTTAGTTTAATGTTGTCTTAACGCTGACTTAATGTTAGTTTAATGTTGTCTTAATGCTGGCTAAATGTTGACTTAACCTTGGCTTAATGCTGGCTTTACACTTGCTAAATGCTGGCTAACACTGTCGTAACGCTTTCTTAACCCTGGCCAAACGCTGGCCTAATGCTGGCTAAACACTGTTGTTGAATGTTGACTAAACGTTGGCTGAACGTTGGCTGAACGTTGGCTGAACGTTGGCTGAACGCTGGTCTAAAGTTGTCAGACTCTGGAGACTGATTGAGCTAAAATGTCAGACTGTCGCTGAATGTGCCTTAAATGTTTTTACTGTTGAACTTTATTAGCAGAATATTACCCATGATTCCACTGTGGAGGAGGCTGGTCCGTTGTAATATCTGAGTGCATTTATTTTTCACAGACTCGTATATTTAGATGAAATGAAACCTGTAAGAACGACAGGAAGCAGCTGCCAAAATAAAACCAACTGGCCTTCGAGAATTCTTAGCTCTAAACCGCCAAATTAAGAGTTTGACTGAGATCCTGTTGTGTTGAAAACGAGGTCGCAGCACCTCACGTGACACACGTAATTAGTTTTTCCCTTTAAAAAAAAAGTGACGTCTTTAATAAGAGAGTTAACGAGAATAAAGAACAAACGTTTAAATGTTTCCAAGAAAGAATCTGCTTCCTGTTGTGCTCTCCACATGAAAAGGACAAAATTTTTAGTTTGAATTTTAAAGGAATAGTCCAACATATAAAAATAAATCAAACCTGAACTGTTTTGATTTATTTTTTAACACCTGGATCAGCGTCACTTGTCTTGCGTTCAGACGTGTTTTATGAGCGTTTAAACCTCTGAGATATTCCAAAAACACGAAGCAGAGTGACGCCGCACTGACTGCTGCTGATAAAAGAATTATTATTGATATTATTATTATTATCATTGACATTAATAATAATTGTAATTAATAATAATAATAATAATTATGATAATCAGTACTGATGAAGAGCTGCTGACGAACGTTTAATCCAACTGCAGCCTGAAGATTCAAAAATGAGTGTAAACATGATTTATTATAACTGACCTGAATATTGACTCCTAGTGACTTTTAAATTGCACTTTATGAAAAACGCAGTTTTAAGGTAAACAAATAATTAAAATAATTTATAGAATAAAAAAAAATATTAACGATCCAAACAATCAGTGAACAGCAGTTCATTTTTTATATTTTCATGAAAATATTCAGATAAATAATCAGCTCCAATCACAACATTTTATTTATCTCAACAGAAATAAGTTGATAATTTTCATTTCTCAAACTGAATTTAGGGTTTGATTGAAGCTCGCTTTGACTTTGATTTGGGTTTTATTTCTGCCTGACATTTATGATTTTTTTGTTTGTGATTTAATCAGAAATTTTGCTGCGTCTGTTTTTCCTTCACTGCCACAAACACTAAAGTTTGTTTTTCTGTGTAATATTTTAGTTTTTCATCACATTATTTTGTTTGCATATTAATGAGTTGAAGATTTATTTTATTTCTTTGAAATAAACTCAAAACGCTCCGACTGACCAAAGAGGGACTCGAGACGTCAGATAAAATAAATCAGTTAACTATGAAGATTTTCATTTTTGTCTCGACATTATTTGTGTGAACAAATCGACAATCTGTGTTAAAAATATAAATCATCTTCCAGAAATACAAATAAAGAAACCTGTAAAATCAAAGTACATTTTGCAAATATAAAATGGATTTGCAAATACAAAAAATTAAAAATCTGTAAATGAATGCATTAAATCATCTTTATTTTTTATGTGGAAATTTACAAATTAAAAAAAACATTTGTGATTATCTTTCGAACATAACTTTCAGACAGATATTTGAAAACCCAGTTTTTATTTGTGAATCTCATTTTACGCACAGTCTTTTTATTATTATTCATTTTGGGAATTAGTTTGTGTATTTTGATTTGTATATTCATATGTGATTTTACAAATCTTCTTGTATTTGTGGAATTTGTTTTATATTTGCAAATTACAAACTTGCACACGGATCATCGATCTTTTTACGTAAATAATATTCAGACAAATCTCTCTGTATTACACTGGTATTTCAAAATAAAAGCACTGTAACCATTTGATAGAGGTGAAAATTTGAAGGTGTGATTTGACAGAAGATGTGAATGAAATCTGTTTTTCTGTAAAAACATTTGAGCTGAACTGAAATCTTGACTGCTGGTCGTGTTTACACTGAGACCCTGTCGCTCTTTTCTACGTCTAAATCTCTGAAGACGTTCGGCTGTCGCAAGTTTTTGTTCCAGCGGTGAAAATAAAAATAAAGTGATTGACACTGTGAATTGTTTTTGTCCTTTTAGTGTCCATGAGGTGCCTAAGACATAAAACAGCATCAGAATAGATCCCCTACACCCCCACAGAGGACACAGCTCAGACAATGATGTCCAAAATGTCCTAGAAACATCCCAAAAACCTAAAAATGTCCAAAAAAAAAAAAGAAAAAAAAAGCTGCTTCTCATTGGTTCAGATAATTCAGTTTGCAGCCAATCAGAGTGTCAGACTGCAGAGACACCAGCAGGGGGCAGCAGAGCCGCAGAGACACCAGGACCTCAGGTGTCCCATTTCCCTGATTTAAAGCTGGAAAAACAAGAAAGATGTTTCATGACACAAATAATAATAATAATAATAATAATGATGATGATGATAATTATAATAATAATATTGACAATGATAATAATAATATTGACAATAATAATAATAATAATAATAATAATAATAATAATAATAATAATAATAATAATAATGATATTTTCTAACTCTGCTGGTTATAGAGAGGCTGCTGACTACAGGAAAAAAATGTCGAAATGTTTAACTTTTTTTCGTGGAATATTAATACTTTATTGTCTTGGTAAAAAAGACTTTTAAAAATTGAAACATTACCTCTTTGGTTTTTAAAAATATTTGTTTTGACATTATGTGGCAGGATAGCGCTGCGCTCCCTGCCGTGAGGGGCAGTGTGGCAGACAATTGCGCATCGCCTATAAATAGACCAGGTCGGACCCGTCTCGTTCTTTCCGCTTCCTCTTCCTCCTTCACGGAGCCGACAGCGTGTGTGGTGGCGTCTCGCTGGTTTGCAGGTTAGATCTCCAAACAAAGGTATGCATGCTCTGTGTCTCCTCGATCTGCTCAAGTTATTCTGTGTTGTGGGCCTGGCGCTTACCTCAGTTTCGCTCCGTCCGGCAGCGCGGTGTTACCTGGAGCCGAGCTGTCTCCCTCGGGGCAGTGTGTGTGTGGTGCACTCTCTGCGGGTAAGATGCTCAGTTCTCTGTTTTTTTATATATTATGCTGTCGATGGTCGGGTGAGGTGTACTGATTTGTTTTCTCCCGGCTGTCGCTGCTAGAGTCTGGGGTGTGCGCTTCCTCCTCCTGCCTCGGTGACATCTCTGATCCTGCTCTCCGTACGCGGCCGTCACGCGCCGCTGTGAGCCTTGCTGCTGTCCTGGCTCTTTATGTGTCCTGGCTCTTTATGTGTCCTGGCTATTTCTGTGTCCGGGCTCTTCCTTTTGGCCTGGGTTTTGTTTTCTTTTTTTAGTTCATCTTGGCTTCGGCGTTGTTTCGGCTCATGGCTGACCCCCCTCTCGTCCATTCTGCGGGGGTAACTGTCCTCCGTGTGGCTCTTCGTGGGACTCCAGCCGCTTTGACTCGGCGCTCCGGGTCGGCCTGCATTTGACTCTCCGATCCGGTCCTGTTGACTGCAGTCAAAGGCTGTGGCAACACAGCCTAGCCAAAAGTTGCCGGCGTGCGCCCAGAGGGGCGTCCTAACTTTTATTGCCACAGAGCCACACCCACCAAGACTGTTTTAAATTAGAGTGGCAGACATTTATTGATTATTATTGGATTATTATTGTGTCTCAGTGTTATATTGGATTTATTGTTTGAATTTATTTGTTATTTCTTTTCATTGGATTATTATTGCTTGAGTTTCTGTTATATCGGATTAATTGTTTAGAAATATTTCTTTTCTTGATTTTGATAATTTGCGATTTAGTATAGTTTCTTTTGGCTTTGGGGTGTTATTTTTGATTATGTTGTGTGTGTGAGGACTGCCTTGATTTTATGGTTTTAATATTGTTTTCTTCCTGTTGACAGGTGCTGAGGCCCAGAGCGGCAGCGGTTTCCCTGGTGGTGGTTCCTTTTTCACGTTTTGGTTTGCAGTGTCACGGGTGAAGTGTAGTTTTGGATCCCTCCTTTTTTTGTTACCGCTGTCGTGGTAAGCCCCAGCCCTGTCCCTTATTTCCTTTAAGTGGCTCCTCACATCATTTCTCACCATTATTACCGTCTTTTATGTTGATTTATTTAGTCTGTTACTCGGTTAAAAATAATTGTTTAATAAAATATATTTTTATAATTGGAAATCACGCTCTCGTCCTGTGGAGTTATTTTGACCTGCGTGCCTTGTTTCAAATCGAAAACTGGTAACTTATGAAGTCCTGTTATATCCTGGGGTGAAAGCCCCCAGGTGGCGTTGTCAGCAACCTTTTGATTCCGCTCGCCTTGCCACAATTACTCAACTTATTTTCTCCAAAATGTTGTCAGTTTTTTGTTCGACAAATTGAACATGAGAATAGAGATGAAATGAAAGAAAATAATTAACAGAAATAATAAAAAGTGATACAAAACAATTGAAATGTCGCCACTTCGGTTAATGTGGAATTTGTATTTATTGCCTTCTGATTTTTTGGGCGTCTTATTGTCTTATTTTGGTGTGATTTTGTAGAAGTTTCTAAAAGAGAAAAGTTTAATATCTGGTCTGGAGTCTCTCTCCGCCTGCTGGTTTGAGAAACACTGAAAAGTTTGTCTGCTGCAGATGAAATAAATAAAAAAATTAAAAATCCCAAAATATTCTGGAATAGAAACAAACGTCAGTCTGAGGTCTCTGCTGCGGACAAACGTCTGAAATCTGTCTCTGCTGTGTCTTCCTGTCCCTCCTGTCCTCCTCAGAGCTTTCTGTCCCGTTTCCGTTATCCTGCTGCCGTGAGTCACGTGACCCCCGTGCTGCCTTCATGGTCTCCGAAAAAACCAAAGCCAAAACCAAAACCAACTGACAGCAAAACAAACGAGCTTTATTCAAACATTAGAAAAAGAAAAAGAAAAGTACCATTTTACATATATATATATATATATATATATATATATATATATATATATATATATATATATATATATATATATATATATATATATATATATATATATATATATATATATATAAAATGCATAGATAAATAATAAAAACCAAATAAAGAGAGAAAAACTTATTGCAGGTGCAGGCACTCAAGATGGTTTGAAGGATAAATTAATATATACGACTACGTCTCACAGCTGGCCTGGGAACGCCTCGGGGTCCCGGGAAGAGCTGGACGAAGTGGCCGGGAGAGGGAAGTCTGGGTTTCCTGCTTAGGCTGCTGCCCATGACCCGACCCCGGATAAACAGAAGAAAATGGATGGATGGATGGATGGATAATTTATATTGGGTCTTGTTCTTTCTCTCTTATTCTCTTTTATGTCATTTATGTTATTTAAAAAAAAAAAAAAAAAAAAAAAAATTATATATATATATATATATATATATATATATATATATTTATATATTTAATGTATTTAAATTTGTACAGCACTTTGGTCAGTTTTGTGCAAAGACTTTAAGAATTATTTTTGGGAAAGTGTGTTCGGTTTTCTCAGTTACTCAAGAAAAGACAAACAAAACATTTTTTCCAGTTTATTTGGTTATTTATTTTTTTAAATTTTAAAGCCCCCTCCTGAACCTCAATCAGTCTTTTTTTAAATGCGGAAACATTCAGACTGATTTACAGACTTTATATTAATATTTATTTACAAAATAATAACATTTGTCATCACGTTTAGATTTTAGGGTCACGAGCCTCGTACACGTCACAGTGTCTTTTGTCCTGCGGTCCGTGAAGGCAGCACAAGTTTATCAGAGCAGGACAAACAGCAGCTGAGACACTCAGAGACACACCGAGACACACACTGATGGAGGTTAAACTGTCCCGCTAACAGAGAGGACAACATGTGACGTGGATCCTTGTCAAGTCAAACCGAGAGGACAGACAAGTGTGGACTTTTGTCCCGCAGAGACAGAGACAGTCAGATTGACGGGCTGCAAAGTCCTCAAGCTGCAGCCGAAGAACTTTTGGAGAGTCGCTTTTAGTTTTTTAGTTTTTTGGGGGGACAGTTGGAGAGATGTCCGAGCCGGAGAAGAGCGAGGACATTCCTGACGAGTCTGCAGGAAAAGGAAAAGGAATTCCAAACGGAGGGAACTCTGCAAAAAGCAAAGAGGTGAGAGCGCGTGCGCGTACACACACACACACACACACACACACACACACACACACACACGCACACACACAGCTGATACTCGTGTCTGTCTCACATGACGGCAGTAAAGTGATGGTGGACTTTTGTCCCCTCAGATTCATAAAGCAGTCAAACAGTGAAGAGGACACTCAGAGACTCCCTGTCCTCAGAGACCTGCTGCTGCTGATGAGACACTTTGTTTTTTTTCTGTCTCTTCTGATTTAAGAGTCACTTTGGACACTTTTGGACACACAAGTCAGCTTTACATTTCACAGATTTAACCCTTTAGTGTCTGTTTGTCTCATTTTAGTCTCTTTTCTTCTTCCTGTTGTGATAACTGTGTGTGTGTTGATGCATGTGTCCTAAATGTAGTCCAGATTGTGTATTTGAGTGTAATCAGTGAATTTGCAGCTCAGCTCCTACAATAAGTCTAAAATACACTGTGGAAACTAAATAGTTACATTCAGACTGTTCAGGTCCAAAAATGCTCCATTGAAACCCATTCAAACTGACATTTTTGATCCCACAGCCATCAGAGCAGAAAAACATGAATGCATATAAAAATAAATCAATATATATATTGGGCTGATTTAGCTGTAATTTTCTTGTATCATTTACTTATTTCTTCTATTCTTTGGGCCGTTTCTTCCAAATCCACATTTATCTGTAGAGCAAATTTAAAAAACCGCACAGGCGACCAAAGTGCTTCACGTCAATAAATAGATTTTAAAAAAAAAAAATAGCACAAATATCATAAAACAGAAGATAAAAAATAAACTGTTTAAAAAAAGGTCTGAGAAAGTTGGATCCAGAGTTTGCAGACTGATGATCGAAGTTTAATGTGAATCAGACTTTCGGTTTAAGAGTTCTGACTTTTCAAAGTTCGACCTTGACCTTTGATCACAGCGCCCCCTGACCTTTGGACCTGAACCTTTAATAACAGTTTGTGTGTTTTTCAGGATTTCGATCTGGCTTCCATCTACGTGTCGGATGCTCAGTACAACAGGAACATTTACTTCGACACGTCGCCGCAGGCCGTGAGGTGAGGCACAAACGTTTCTGATGCAGTTTCTTCTTCTGCTGCTTTTAATCAGAACTGAACTCAAAACACCAAATCTCAGAACCACGAAGGACCGAGGGACTGTCTTTACAGATTGTCCGTCTGTCCGTATGTCAGTCCGTCCTGTTCTTGTGAACACGTTATCACAAAAACACCTTGAGGGGATTTCTTCACATTTGGCACAAACGTCCACTTTGGACTGTTTCCGCTAGGTGACCTGTCACAATCAGTGTAGCTGCTGATCACTGACATATCCCAGACCGTCGGCAGCTACACTCACACACTGACATATCCCAGACCGTCAGCAGCTACACTCACACACTGACATATCCCAGACCGTCAGCAGCTACACTCACACACTGACATATCCCAGACTGTCAGCAGCTACACTCACACACTGACATATCCCAGACTGTCAGCAGCTACACTCACACACTGACATATCCCAGACTGTCAGCAGCTGCACTCACACACTGACATATCCCAGACTGTCAGCAGCTACACTCACACACTGACATATCCCAGACTGTCAGCAGCTACACTCACACACTGACATATCCCAGACTGTCAGCAGCTACACTCACACACTGACATATCCCAGACTGTCAGCAGCTACACTCACACACTGACATATCCCAGACTGTCAGCAGCTGCACTCACACACTGAGGAGGAGGAGACTCAACTGAATTCATAGTTTATGTTTGTTTTTATCTTTTTCATCGAAAAACATGGTGGCATCATGACGAGAACCTGCATTTAAAGGGTTAAAATTTTGAAATTTGCTGAATATTTGATATTTATGAATAAGACGGATGTTGGTTAAAAATTAACTCAAAAAAGCAGAAAATCATATTAATGTACAAAGATTTTTAAAGCTTCATTGTGAAAAGTGCATTCTGTGCGCAGTGATGCAGTGTGAGATAGTAAAGGGTTAAAAACTACAGTGAGCAGCAGTTTACTGATGAAACTAAAGATCTGCGTGTGTGTGCATGTATGTGCGTATGTGTGTGCATGCATGTGTGTGTGCATGCATGTATGTGTGTGTGTGTGTGTGCATGTGTGTGTGCGTGCGTGTGTGTGTGTGTGTGTGTGTGTGTGTGTGTGTGCGTGCGTGTGTGTGTGTGTGTGTTTTCAGGCTGTATCTGCGCTACAACCACTGGATCCCTAAGGTGCTCCTCTACGTCTTCATCCTGGTCGATCTGTCTCTGGCCGTCTTCGAGGAGCCCGCCGTCGTCCCGCTGCCCGTCTGGGTGAGGTTGGACACCGCGGTCTGACACACAAACTCTGTGTCATACTTCCTCTTTTTAACGTGCGATTCATCCGAAAAAAACCTGCTTTCACTCTGCAGAAAAAGAAAATGTTTTTTGAGAGTTTGCCCAAAAATGTAAAAAAATTATTTAAAAAAGCACTTTTGACAAACATAATTTTTAACTTGTGTGTGTGTGTGTGTGTGTGAGTGTGTGAGTGTGTGTGTGCGTGTGTGTGCGCGTGTGCGTGTGTGTGTGTGTGTGTGTGTGTGTGTGTGTGTGTGTGTGTGTGTGTGTGTGTGTGTGTGTGTGTGTGCGTGTGTGTGTGTCTGTGTGTGTGTGTGCGTGCGTGCGTGTGTCTGTGTGTGTGTGTGTGCGTGCGTGCGTGTGTGTGTGTGTGTGTGCGTGCGTGCGTGTGTGTGTGTTCAGGCCACCATGCTGGTGGAGCTGCTCTGTCTGCTCGTCTTCACCATCCGACTCGTTCACTACGCCAAAGTGATCCCTCGAGACAAGTTCTGGAAAGATCCGAAAAACATCTGCATCATCGTCATCCTGGTGGTAGGAGGAGCTTCATTACATCATCACGTGGGTGGGGAGGGGCTCCGTGTCATCATCACGGTGGTGGGAGGGGCTTAAAATTGTCCGTCACAAACCTCGTACTAACCAGCTGCTCTTTGATTATGACGTTTTTAAAAAGTTGTAGCGATCTTGAACGTTTTATTGTTACGTATTAGGAACGCTAAAATGACATCGTGATTTTAAGCAAACGAAACATAAGCAGAGACAGTTTGTCGCTCTTCACGTTGTATTGTGCAGTTTGGCCTTTCGTTCACACGACAACAGCGTTTTGGAGGCCTGAAAACGCCTGTGTGTGTGTGTGTGTGTGTGTGTGTGTGTGTGTGTGTGTGTGTGTGTTGTCACTATGTTGAATGAAAACTGATTTTAAAACGCAAAGAAACTTTTTCTGTTTTTAGTTCTTGTCTCAACGAGACCTCAGAGGACTAGAAGACGAGGTGTTTGAGTTTTTGGATTTGGGGAGGACAGCAGTCAGTGTGGACGTGCAGAGATGACGGTCTATATGTGGACCTGTAGAGATGACGGTCTGTGTGTGGACCTGCACAGATGACGGTCTATATGTGGACCTGCAGAGATAACTATCTGTGTGTGGACCCGCAGAGAGGACGGTCTGTGTGTGGACCCGCAGAGAGGACGGTCTGTGTGTGGACCCGCAGAGAGGACAGTCTGTGTGTGTGAACTAGCTGTCCCGATGACGGTTGGTGGTTCCTGGTCTCTGTGGTCTTCTGGTCTCTGTGAGTCCCTGGTCAATGCGAGTCTCTGGTGTCTGTGGTCTCCTGGTCTCTGTGGTTTCCTGGTCTTTGTGAGTTCCTGGTCTCTGTGGTTTCCTGGTCTCTGTGGTCTCCTGGTCTCTGTGGTCTGCTGATCTCTGTGAGTCTCTGGTCTCTGTGGTCTCCTGGTCTCTGTGAATCCCTGGTCTCTGTGGTTTCCTGGTCTCTGTGGTCTCCTGGTCTCTGTGAATCCTTGGTCTCTGTGGTTTCCTGGTCTCTGTGGTCTCCTGGTCTCTGTGAGTCTCTGGTCTATGTGGTCCCCTGGTCTCTGTGGTCCCCTGGTCTGTGTGAGTCCCTGGTCTGTGTGAGTCCCCTGGTCTCTGTGGTCAACTGGTCTCTGTGGTCCCCTGGTCTGTGTGAGTCCCTGGTCTCTGTGGTCCCCTGGTCTCTGTGGTCCCTGGTCTGTGTGAGTCCCTGGTCTGTGTGAGTCCCTGGTCTGTGTGAGTCCCTGGTCTGTGTGAGTCCCTGGTCTGTGTGGTCCCTGGTCTGTGTGAGTCCCTGGTCTGTGTGAGTTCCTGGTCTGTGGGAGTCCCTGGTCTGTGTGAGTCCCTGGTCTGTGGGAGTTCCTGGTCTGTGGGAGTCCCTGGTCTGTGTGAGTCCCTGGTCTGTGTGAGTCCCTGGTCTGTGGGAGTTCCTGGTCTGTGGGAGTCCCT
>NC_142178.1:40760000-40795000 GCF_026936395.1 Plectropomus leopardus | reverse complement strand
TTCTGTCTCAGCTGTCTCTCAGCTGTCTGTCCTGCTCTCCTGTCTCAGCTGTCTGTCCTGTCTCTCCTGTCTCAGCTGTCTCTCCTGTCTCAGCTGTCTCTCAGCTCTCTCTCCTGTCTCTCTCCTGTCTCTCCTGTCTCTTCTGTCTCTCCTGTCTCTCTCCTGTCTCTCTCCTGTCTCTCTCCTGTCTCTCTCCTGTCTCTCTCCTGTCTCTCCTGTCTCAGCTGTCTCTCCTGTCTCAGCTGTCTCTCAGCTCTCTCTCCTGTCTCTCTCCTGTCTCTCTCTTGTCTCTCCTGTCTCAGCTGTCTCTCTCAGCTCTCTCTCCTGTCTCTCTCCTGTCTCTCTCTTGTCTCTCCTGTCTCAACTGTCTCTCCTGTCTCTCTCCTGTCTCAGTGAGTTGACGTCTGTCCATGTTTTAGTAATAATAATTTGGGTTTGTCCCTCTGAGACTTGTTGTCTCTGATGTCCTGAAATGTCTGAGGTCATGTGATCGTGGTGCGTTCAGGTGTCTCTCAGGTGAAAGTTGTATTTATTTCTGTATTTATTTGAATTTCGGATGATTTCCGGATCCCGATTGTGTTCCTAAACTTCCTGCTGCGTGCGGCGCCTGAACGCATCATTAGTCGGCGTCTCTGGGAGAGGACGGCGTGTCCGAGTCCTCCGGGAGGACGAGCGTCTCATCGGCTCTGTGTGTGTTTGTTTGTGTTCAGCTCCGTAGAGCGTTCAGGAGCATCCGGAACGCTCTGCCTCAGATCTTCTACGTCTTCCTGCTCTTCATGTTCAGCGTCCTCATCTTCTCCCTCATGGCGCTCAAACTGCTCGGCAAACGGTGAGAGCGCTTCCTGACGCCGTCTGACGCTTTAAACGAAGTCATGGAATTTCAAAATCACGTCTTCCAGGCCTGGAAAAGGCATTGAATAAGTAAAAAGTCATTAAATTTCCGTCAAAAAATGGAAGAACAACTTCAAAGAATTTTATAAGAAAAAATGATCCAAAAATTTGCAACAAATTAGTAAAAAGTTCAAGAAAAATGACGTGAATGTGAAAAAAACAAGGAAATGACCCACAAAAATCTCTCCAGAAGTTATTATTCTGTATCAGATTTAAAAGATATAATTTTCTCTCACTTTTTATATGATTTTCTAAAACGTCTTAATTCTTTTTCTTTCATAAATGGCAAGAAGGCAACTTTTAAAAATGACCCAAAGATGTGCAACAATTTACCGAAAAGTAACATCGGAAAAAAAGAAAGTTTAAAATGACCTGTAAACATGGAGTATAGAATTATGACATTTATAAATATAGTTTTTGCATCATTTTCTCAAACCTTTTAAATATCTTTTTTTTTCTTTCAATTTGTGGAACATTTCTTGTTAAACTGCTCGACGCCTTTTTTCAATATTTTTGAAAGAAATCAAACCAATTTGCTCGGAGCTCAAAACACCCGTGAAAAGATTCAAAATCATTGAAAGTTTTGGAAAAGAATTTTTAACCCTTTGAGACCGGCGAAAACTGGATTGATTTCTTTCAAAGATGGGAAGACGGCGATGAGCAATTCAGAAGAAAAAATGACCCAAAAATTTGCAACAAATCAGTAAAACTGATGAGAAAATGACCTGAACATAAGTGAAAAAAGTGCTAAAATGAATTAGAAATAAATAAATAAAAATGTTCATTATTTTGAATATTACGTTCTTGATAGTTTTCCTCAGTAATTTGATAGTTCAAAAATAAAATTAAAACTAATTTTCTGCTCATTTTCATTTCACCTTATACTCTTTTATTTTTGGCAATTCACAAGAAAATAGTAAAAAATATGAGAAAATGACCTGAACATAAGCAAAACAAAGGGAAAGTAAGAAAAAAAGATGAATAATGTTTAAAGGCTCATTTCTGCTTTTAAACGTAAAAACCGCAGCTGCGATGTTTGATCGATGCTGTGAATCCGAAGTTCTTTGAGGATCGTTCGTTTTTTTGAAGTTTTATAAAAAACAAAACTTTAAAAAAGTGCGTGTTTTTTTTTGTGCAGCGATCTGAAGACCATCGACGGAGATCCGTACTTCACCAACTACCTGGAGATCGTCTTCGACCTTTACGTCCTCGTCACCACGGCCAACAGCCCCGACGTCATGTGAGACATCAGACAAACGTCCCTCTGTGTCCTCGCTCAGATGTGACGGTGACCTCTGACCTCCTGAGGAACCACCTTCACTTTCAGTTTCAGCCCTTTAAAGTTTTTAAATTTTATAAAAAAAAGTACAAACTCAGCTTACAAATATTTAAGTATTTCTTTATTTTTATTTCCTTTAGTTTTTATGCACCAAAATTTCAGATCTGCTTTTATGACTTAAGATAAAATAAAATAAATATAAATATTGAATCCTTTTTTTCGATCTGAGTTCTGTATCTTTTTATTCGGTTACTTTCTGTGAGGATGAAAAATGATAAAGTTTTTCTGTTTATTCCATCAGTAAGTCGATTGGCTGCGTGTCTGCGGTCACACGTTCCCACAGAAAGAAGAAGTGACTCGTTTAATCTGTTTCATCGGCACGTTTTTGTTTTGTGCTTCTCGTCTGCAGGATGCCGGCGTACAACAGCAGCTTCGTCTTCGCCATCTTCTTCATCTTGTACATCCTCATCAACACCTACATCTTCATGTCCGTCTTCTTGGCCGTCGTCTACAACAACTACAAGAAATACCTGAAGGTACGGCGGCGTCAGCGCGTTACATCTGACTGAAACATTCACGTTTTTAAAAAAAAAGATTATTAAAGTTACGAGAAAGTTCTTAAAACTCGCATTCGTATCAGGCGGCTTCACCTCAGCAGCTGTTTGACGAAAAACACCAAACTTTTAAACAGACTGCTGGAAAAGTTACTGTTAGTCAGCATTTCTCTGATTACATGAAACTCATCCAACCTGAGGTACGGTGGCTCTGAGGTGCCAAAACTGGGAAAAAAACCCAAAAACTGTAAACAAATGACTGTTATTAAATCATATTAATAAAACATATTAACAAAACATCAAACAAAACTATAAGATTTTTCATGTTTTCAGAATGTGATTTTTTTATATAATAACACATAAGGTGTTCAAAGTCTGATGGAAATTTGAAAATCCAGCAATTATTTCTTATTTCGTGGTTTCTGTGATAAATGGTCTGAATCTTTTTGATTTTTATAGAAATATTTCAAAACCCCAAACTTTCAAACTTTTGAATTAAAAAAATGCATATTTTTCTCTGTCATTTAAAAATGGTTAAAGAATGTTTACAGAAAAAAAATCACCATTTTTTTCTTACAAAAATTTGCAAAAATAAAAACAAAAATAAGAATAAAAAAATGCCAAAGTGTTTACATTTTAAAGAGTAACTTCTTGAAAAATTGGCAAAAATGTTTAAGACAAAAAAATGCCAAAAATGTATTTTTAAAAATTGCTGAAATCATTGAAAGAAAATGTGATTTCTTTAAAAATCAGCTTTTAAATAAAAGCAAAATACAGCAATTTAAAGTTGTTTGCCAAAATCCAAACCATCAGTCCCTTCCCTGCACTTAAAAATTTCCCGTTTTTGTAGCTGAAAATGTGTGGTCTTTGAAAAGTCCCGTAAAAGTATCGATTAAATGTGTCTGAACCCTGTAATGTTATATTGTATATGATGTAAATTTTACACTGTTTAGTGTTTGAGATGAAGCTCTGCTCTTTTAAACTTGCTTGATTTCAAAACAAAAACATATTTAGTGATTTAATTTGATCATCTCTCTCTGTGCTCCACCAGGAGGAGGTACGGCAGCTGGTGAGGGCCAAGAGGCACAAGATGGTGCGGGCGTTCGCCGTGCTGCAGGAGCAGCGGGAGGGCGGCGGCGAGCCCGTGGTGACGCAGGCCAACTGGACCCAGCTGGTCAAACTGGTCCAGCCCGACATCAGCAACGCTCACAGAGAGCTGCTGTGGAGCGTCTCCGACGACAACAACCAGGGCTGCATCGGTGAGACGCACACACACACACACACACACACACACACACACACAAATATATCTGCGTTATCTCCATGATGCAGACATTCAAAGTTTTGCGTTAAAAAATATCAAATCAAATATTCTCCGACATTATTAAGAAGAAAAAAATCTGCAGAAACTCTCGAGATTAAACACAAATTCACCCGAAAAACACGAATATTCAGAGATTAAAAGTGAAAATTTGATAACAAAAATCTCAGATTATATTTAAATTTGATTCTTCAGATTACCCTCCATCAGACGCTCTGACCCTCTGAAGCTCTGACGCTCTGACCCTCTGACCCTCTGACCCTCTGACGCTCTGACCCTCTGACCCTCTGACGCTCTGACCCTCTGACGCTCTGACCCTCTGACGCTCTGACCCTCTGACGCTCTGACGCTCTGACCCTCTGACGCTCTGACGCTCTGACGCTCTGACGCTCTGACCCTCTGACCCTCTGACGCTCTGACGCTCTGACGCTCTGACCCTCTGACCCTCTGACGCTCTGACGCTCTGACCCTCTGACGCTCTGACGCTCTGACGCTCTGACCCTCTGACCCTCTGAAGCTCTGACGCTCTGACGCTCTGACCCTCTGACGCTTGACGCTCTGGCCCTTCTGACACTCTGACGCTCTGACCCTCTGAAGCTCTGACCCTCCGGCCCTCTGAAGCTCTGACGCTCTGACCCTCTGACGCTCTGACGCTCTGACCCTCTGACGCTCTGACCCTCTGACGCTCTGACCCTCTGACGCTCTGACGCTCTGACCCTCTGACCCTCTGACGCTCTGACCCTCTGACCCTCTGACGCTCTGACCCTCTGACCCTCTGACCCTCTGACGCTCTGACGCTCTGACCCTCTGACGCTCTGGCCCTCTGACGCTCTGACGCTCTGGCCCTCTGAAGCTCTGACGCTCTGACCCTCTGAAGCTCTGACCCTCTGACGCTCTGACCTCTGACCCTTCTGACGCTCTGAGCGCTCTGACCCTCTGACCCTCTGACCCTCTGACTCTCTGGCGCTCTGACCCTCTGACGCTTGACCTCTGACCCTCTGAAGCTCTGACGCTCTGACGCCTGACGCTCTGACCCTCTGACGCTCTGACGCTCTGGCCCGCTTGACGCTTGACCTCTGACTTGACGCTCTGACCCTCTGACGCTTGACCCTCTGACGCTCTGACGCTCTGAAGCTCTGACCCTCTGACGCTCTGACGCTCTGACGCTCTGACCCTCTGACCCTCTGACGCTCTGACGCTCTGACGCTCTGACGCTCTGACCCTCTGACGCTCTGACCCTCTGACGCTATGACCCTGACCTCTGACGCTCTGGCCCTCTGGCCCTCTGAAGCTCTGACCCTCTGAAGCTCTGGCCCTCTGGCCCTCTGAAGCTCTGACCCTCTGACCCTCTGACCCTCTGACCCTCTGACCCTCTGAAGCTCTGACGCTCTGACCCTCTGACGCTCTGACCCTCTGGCCCTCTGACGCTCTGGCCCTCTGACGCTCTGACGCTCTGACCCTCTGACCCTCTGGCCCTCTGAAGCTCTGACGCTCTGACGCTCTGACGCTCTGGCCCTCTGAAGCTCTGACGCTCTGGCCCTCTGACGCTCTGAAGCTCTGACCCTCTGACCCTCTGACGCTCTGACCCTCTGACGCTCTGACCCTCTGACCCTCTGACCCTCTGACGCTCTGACCCTCTGACCCTCTGACCCTCTGAAGCTCTGACGCTCTGACCCTCTGACGCTCTGACGCTCTGACCCTCTGACCCTCTGACGCTCTGACCCTCTGACCCTCTGACCCTCTGACGCTCTGACCCTCTGACCCTCTGACGCTCTGACCCTCTGACCCTCTGACCCTCTGACGCTCTGACCCTCTGACCCACTGATGCTCTGACCCTCTGACGCTCTGACCCTCTGACGCTCTGACCCTCTGACGCTCTGACGCTCTGGTCTGCAGAGTCATTATCTGCTCGCTTATCGTCCGTGAGGAGGAAGTCAAACTGCTTCATCATTCTCTTCAGCTTTAATGTGAGAACTAAACCAGCAGCAGAGACGATATCAGACTGAGACAGATGGACACAGTGGTGTTACATTATCTCACACACACACACACATACACAATAAGCAAACAGCTTTTCGCCTTTCTTCTTTTATTCGTCTCCGGTTTTTGGGTCCAGCTGAACGGATCATTTAACAGACGCTTCCTTCGGTTCCATCTTTTTTACGTGTTATTTTCTTGCAGATAATTTGGTGGTATTTGGTGAAAAAACCTTTCAATAAGAAGAAACAGAAAAAAAGAAAAAATATTTCAAATATATGCTACCGTGAATATATATGGAAATAGAAAGCACATATGTAAATATTAAAACCCAAGTTCGTTATTTATTTATTGAGGACTGAGATTATGTTTTTTCTTTTATTCATTTCACTATTTATTTTATTTTTTGATTTTTAAATTTTTTTTAAATGAAAATTAAATGTAATGTGATATAATGTTTACACAGAATGTTACCTGAACTTTAATAAGAACGTTGATGCTAAAAACATTATTAAAAACGTTGCATTGGTTGCATCATAACATTCTCAGAACGTTTTTAGAACCAAAACTTGTCAGCTGACATTAAGTTATCGGGTCGTCCTCATTTCATCATTTTGATCTTTAGTGAAAAAAATATTACAGAATGTTGATTTCAAAAGCTACGTTGACACCGTGACTCGGTGAAACGTGTGAGAGACCAGAAGAGGAAACAGCCGAGTGAAGAAATGTGGAAACTAACGGAAACGCTGAAGGCATTTTACTGCTGGATGACTCAGCAGAAAAAAACATTAACACAGCAGTTTAACTCTGCAGCCGAGACTCTCACATGGCTCTGCCTGCGGACGCTTCGGCAACCTGACGGGAGGCCGGGGGCCAGGGGCCCGTCACAGCGGCCCCATACGTGATTCTAGGATATAGGACATTAATAAGATTTTAGGACATTTCTGGGATTGTAAGACATTTCTCCAATTTGAGGACATTTCTCAGACTTTAGGACATTTCAGGGACTGCAGGATGTTTCTAAGGTTTAGGGCCATTTCAAGGATTTTAGGACATTTCTTTTATGATTTTAAGATATTTCTCAGATTTTCTGACATTTCTAGGATTTTAGGACCTAATGTCTGATGGTGAAGTGACCCCCTGCTGGTCCCGCAGATTCACCTCACTCTTTCATCATATCTTAATCTCTTACGTGTTATATTTATTTTTCGACCGGCAGGTAAGGTAGCGTTCGTCCAGCTGGCCGACCTCCTGAACATCGAGGTCATCACAATCAAGTCCAGACCACACCCACTCAACAGTGTGTGCCCCGCCCTCTACCAGTCGGCCCCCAGCCGCCTGCTCTGCAGACTGGTCCAACACCGGTGAGACGGAGAGACAGACAGACGGACAGACGGACAGAGACACAGACTGGTTTTACCTGTTCATGATGATCATGTCGCTCTGTGAATCTCTAAAATAACATTTAAGAAAAAACTTTTTTATTTTCAGCTGATGATTTAGAAAACATTGTTATTTTTCCCTCTGAATCCGAGTAAAGAAACCTGTGTGTGTGTGTGTGTGTGTGTGTGTGTGTGTGTGTGTGTGTGTGTGTGTCTCTCTCTCTCTCTCTCTCTCTCTCTCTCTCTCTCTCTCTCTCAGGGCCTTTGTGATCGTGTACGATCTGATCATCCTGGTCAACGCCGTGTTCATCGGCCTGGACGAGGAGAAGCCGATGATCGCCAACTCGGAGTGGGCGTTCCTGGCGCTCTACCTGCTGGAGATCCTGCTGAAGCTCTACGTCTTCGAGCCCAGAGCGTTCTTCTCCAGACACAGCTTCTGGAACTGGTGAGCGCCCGCCGGCGTCCCCGGCTGACACCGTTAGGGTCCACATGAGCAAAGGATTGTGGTTTAACACGGCGGCCTGTCTGCCGGACGTGGTTTAACCCTCTGTGGTGCCGTGTTGCTCTGGGGAACATTTTCTGCTGTTAACACTCACACAGCACATCCTCACTTACGCTGCAGTGCTTTAAAAAGAGCCGGGGCCCTCGGGGGCCCTCAGGGGCCCCGCAGCACCGTTTACACTGTCACATGACTCTCTGGGGGCCATAGAAAGTCTCTTTTCGGGGCCCTCCTCACAAGGTTCAGCCCCATTAACGCTCTCCACAAAAATGGTCCAAGAACGTTTTTTCTGTCATTTTAAAATCTTTAGAAAAATAGATTCACAATAAAAGACGAGTAAAGTTTCATTTTTAATTGTTTTATGTGCTGAATTTGAAAATGAAGACAGAAAATGACTAAAATCAAACGTTGCCTTGAAGCACTGTCGCATTACACCGCAACAGTTTGTGTGTTTCGGTTTAAAGCGTTGTCATCGTTTTCTCTTTCATCTCTGCGAATTGCCCCGGATCGTTGAATAATCCGAATATTTTCATAACGTAATGGGACTGTATAAACTTAGATTACATAAGATTTTAACATAAACAGTGTTGCGTTAAGGTAACGTCACCAAAAGTGTGCACACCAAAAATACCGTTTTTGGAAATGTCTTTAAATCATGGTTATGTATTTATGACAAAAAAACGATATAAACAATAAACATGTTTTTTTTAACCAGCTGTCATCGTAACACGTACCACAGAGGATTAACGAATGTTCATGATGAAATGAAGATGCAACGTCAGTTTTTAGTCTCTTTTGGCACAAACTTTCATTTGGACGCAACATTTAGCTGGTTAGATTTTGGTGGTCAAAGGTCAAAGGTCAAGGTTACTGTGACCTTGTCTGTCTCGTTCTTTTGCACGCAATATTTTAAGAAATTTGTTGAAATTTGGCACAAACGTTCACTTGAATCACTTGAATGACTCAAAGTTCACCTGGTTCTGAACGTGCAGCTCTGCTAACTGGACCGCCCAGATCCACCTCCTTCGAAACTCCCGTGAGCGCATTGCTCATGTGATCGCAGCTTTACAAAATCTGTGAGTTATGTACAAATTCTGGTTCTTTACTTTTTGCAGAAAATCATATGAACGGTGCCTGAGAACATCCTGTTGATTTGGTCCAATATTCTGTATTTCAGTGTTTGAAACTGTTGGAGTGTTTTGCAGAACGTCCTCTGACACCAGAGGAAACATTTTCAGATAAAATAATCATGAAATCATTTCCAGATGTAAAATCAATCAGCTGTGTCACGTCCGTTTCACACAGCTTATCTTCATCGCAGATTATCAGTACGAGGTACGTGACCCATGTTTCGCTTTTCTCCCCTGCTGCTTCCTCAGCTGGACGGCGCTCGGAGCAGCTCGCTGAAGCTTCAGGCGCCAACTTCACTCAGTTTTTATTTTGGTACCATGATGAAAAAACTGAAAAAAACTGCAGCACTGTGGAGCCACATTAGGGACGAAAAGTCTGAAAGGAAAAACATTTTTTCTACAAATTTAAAAAAAAAAGACAAACCAAAACTAGCTGAACATCCGCCTGCTGCTCACAGGTTTGTTTTTTCTTTCAGACGTTTTACACACAGAGGCCACTTTATCAGGTACGTCACTGCCAAAATAAAAGCAGCAAACTCAGGGACCGAAAAATGAAACCAAAAATATGAAGCATGAAAACCTGCAGTTCCTCTAATGTCCACTAGAGGCTGACAAGAGTCATCCTCCATAGACCCCCATGTTAACCCCTTAGGGACTGTTTGTCTCATTTTAGTCTCTTTTCTTCTTCCTGTTGTGATAACTGTGTGTGTGTTGATGCATGTGTCCTAAATGTAGTCCAGATTGTGTATTTGAGTGTAATCAGTGAATTTGCAGCTCAGCTCCTACAATAAGTCTAAAATACACTGTGGAAACTAAATAGTTACATTCAGACTGTCCAAAAATGCTCCATTGAAACCCATTCAAACTGACATTTTTGATCCCACAGCCATCAGAGCAGAAAAACAGGACTTGTATTATTTCTGGGTGTCATTCTGGGCTTTTGACTCTGAATTTGTCATTTTGACTATTTTCCACCTGATGAGGTCATTTTGACCATATTTGGCATATGGAGGAAATACATGCTATTTCCACTAGGTGACCTGTCACAGTCAATGTAGCTGCTGATCACTGACATATCCCAGACTGTCAGCAGCTACACTCACACACTGACATATCCCAGACTGTCAGCAGCTACACTCACACACTGACATATCCCAGACTGTCAGCAGCTACACTCACACACTGACATGTCCCAGACTGTCAGCAGCTGCACTCGCAGAGAGATATGAGTGTGTGTGATATTAAGTGTTCAAATGTCCAAATTTACAGCAGAAATAATCATGTTTTTACCCCGGTGCAAAAAAAAAGAAAACTCTTCTCAAACAGAGTCGGCAGCATCGTAACTGTAGCCGTAGCTGTAGCAGCTGTACCTGATACCTGATAAAGTGGACTCTGTTAGACTCTGAGCCTCCTAAACTTCTGCTGCAGCGTTTGATGTTTTCTTTGTTTTCAGCTGCGTTGTTGCGCCTCCTGCTGGTAAACAGAGCGGCTGCAGAGACGTCTGTGGGTTTCATGGATGTTTTATGAGAGCTGGATATCTGATTCAGCGATGGTGCCCTCGCTCTTTTTAGTTTTTTCTTTCATTATTTTTCGTGCACTCTTGCAGCGTTCACACAGACAGCGTTTGTGCTGCAGAGCTGTTTCCTGCTGCTCTAACTTCTGTATTTACACATTTAAAATTGAAGCTGTAAGCACACACAGACAGTGAAAAAGCATTTTAATAATTATGTCGACTCTAAACAACCTTTTACTACAGTTTCAACATGTTTATCTGACAGAGATGCAGAAATACAAACATTGCTGTTTTACTCACCCTGTCCTGCTTGTGTTTCAAAATAAAAGACAATGTTTCCGTCGACTGAATCCCTTCACACAAGGTATTTTATTCTGAAATATTTACGGGACGTGTTGTTGGCAAGTCAGTAGCTCGCACAACTTCGTAAACGAGCAGAATATTTGCTCTTATGCAAATATTATATTCTATTATTACTAATAATATACTCTTATATATGCCGCTCGTGAAAGCTGTCAGTGTGAAAGCTGTCAGTGTGAAAGCTGTCAGTGTGAACACTGTCAGTGTTAACGCTGTCAGTGTGAACGCTGTCAGTGTGAACGCTGTCGGTGTGAACGCTGTCAGTGTGAACGCTGTCGGTGTGAATGCTGCGAGTGGTGAGGTTGCCGTCATGTGCTGCTCATGCATGCAGTGCGCTCCTGAGCGCCACATCAGATCTCATAATACATCCATGAAATGTTTCTGCTGTTCATCGCGTCGGTGATGTCACAGTGATGTCACAGTGACGTCACAGTGACGTCATGTGACCACAAATAGGACGAAAAACCTTCAGCTTGGTTTTCAGCTAACGCTGGTTCGGCTTTCAGCCTCATCGCTGACTTGAAGTGTTTGATTTTAACATTTGTTTGTGTTTTCAGGTTCGACACCATCATCGTAGTCTCCGCCCTCATCGCCACCATCATCAACTCCACCATGGCGTCATGTGAGTCTGTTCGCTTCCTGTTCGTATGGATGAAATAAAGCTTCAGCGTGATGCTTTGAAGCAGAGTCAGAAATCAGTGCAGAAATCTGACTGAACAAAGCTGCTGGTCCCTCTTGTTTTCCTCAGTGTTGTTATTATTATTATCATTAGTTTTATTCGCAGGAAATCGAACTGACCATGCTAAAAAATATACCAAACTTTGCACATAGGTCCAGTTGCATGCAAACACAAGCCAAAAGTCCTGATGGTGGCGCTACAGCGATCGTCTTCATTTCAAAAGTTTGAAAATTCAGAACAAATCATTCGTACGTGCTGCTTTGCATCTTACTCCAAATGTGGCCCAACTGTGAGGAAACTTCTGCACACTTCACTAAATAAATAATAAAGTCCATCAATCTGTTTTTTTAAAAAAACATCAAACTATAAAACCGATCTCTTCACACATTTTTTGCTCAGTTGACACCAAACCCGCTGCAGGGCGTCGTTAAAGTGTCGGACACAAACCATCCACACAGATTTCTCATTTATCAAAAACTGAGCCGACAGTGCATCCAAATGTTTGACTGCTGTAAATATATATTTACAAGTTCTTGCTAAATAACTCTTCAAGTTTCATGAAAAAAAAGATAAAATATTTCTGTCATGGTAGATTTAGTTCAGAAGTTTATCTGTGAAACTGAATTTTTGGCAGCATTTAAATTCTGTCCTCGTGAACTGTTGCGGTCTGAGGTAAAATGGCATCTTTAAACATCAGTTTTTCACTTATGGATCAAATCAGTCTTTGTAGAAACTAATAATCAACAAGTCATCAAGTCTGAAATCTTACAGTGCACAGACAGCTGATATCCTGCCCCCTGCTGGTCACTGAGATACTGGCCTGTTTTCGGTGTCTGAGGTTGTGAGTTTGAGTCTCATGATGCTGTTTTCACTTTCTGATGTCGAGTTTTCGTTGTCTTCACATTCGTCTGCTGCTAAAAATGCCCGACCCAGACCCGTCGCTGTGCAGCAGATATAATTCATGTTTATATAAACTTTATTTATATAGCAACTTTATTTATATAGCACGTTTTTGAACAAAGTTACAAAGTGCTTTTCCGACATGCTGTTTTGACATTCAGTCAATAATTGAAGTCATTAACACTGACATGAGCGTGTGCAGGTTCCTCCCTCCTGGGACAATGAAGACAGTTTGTCTCTCTGAATAACTGTCTCCGTCCTGTTTTAGCGGGGAACTACACCAGCCGTCAGATCCTGGACATCGTCTTCATCTTGCGAGTGCTGCGTCTGATCCGGGTGGTGGACAGCATCAAAAGGTTTGAGCTCCAGCTCAGATTCAGACATGCAGGTCGATCTCAGATGGAGGACACTTTTTGTCTCTGCGAAAAAGTTAAAGAGCAACTTAACAAGAAATGGCCCAGAAATTAGTAAAAAGTTACAAGAAATTCACCTGAAAAAAGGCTAAAAAAAGAAAAAGAAAATCAGACGAGAGAGAAAATGACCTTGAGAGGTAAAAAAATAAAATAATTCTGGGCAGTGTTCGCTTGCTTTTTTTAATAATATCTAATCATCCCGCCAAGCTCATTTTCAGGTCATTTTCTCGTCACCTTTCACCATTTTTTTTGCAATTTGTGAGAAATTTCTCGTCAAGTTGTTTTTAAAGATTTTTTACATTAAATTTTTTAAAGATCTCAAACCGACTTTCTTTGGTATCGGAGGTCTGAATGCTCGTGAAAGGTGTCTGAGAGCAGCACAACGAACAAACCTAAAGTCAGTCAGGGGTGAAAGGGTTAACGCAGCAGGACAGCTGGTTATGTGTCTTCGCTCTCTCATCCGTCTGGATTTTTCTTCGTATTTCTGTTTTGTGTCTGAACGTGATGCGTCGCTCACGATGTGGACTTTCCTCCCCGTTAGGTTTCGTGCGATCATCAACACTCTGATCCGGATCGGACCGGCGATCCTCACGTTCGGACAGCTGATCATTGTGAGTGATTTTTAACCCCGAAAAGTCTAAATGTTGTTTTTAAAGATGTGGTGCAAAAAACAGACCGAGAGTCTTACAGCAGGGACACTTTTTCAAAGTGGCCGGGGCCGGGGGCCGGGGCCGGGGGCCGGGGGCTGGGGCCAGTCGCAGCACTAAACGTGTCAAGAACTGAAGGACATTCCTTGGATTTTAAGAAGTTCCTTGGATTTTAGGAGGTTTCTCGGATTTTAGGAGGTTTTAAGGATTTTGGGATTTCAGGACGTGATTAAGATTTTGAATTCTTGTAGGATTTAAGGACATTTAAAAGATTTTAAGATGTTCTGAGGATTTTAGGACATTTCTCAGATTTTCGGAAGTTTCTATGATTTTAGGGCTGTCCTGGAATTTTAAGATGTTGATTTTAGGACATTTGTGGGATTTTAGGGAATTTCTAGGATTTTATTACTTTTTATAGGATTTTAGGACGTTTCCAGAAGCACATTTCTCTGATTTTTGGACATTTCTAGGTTTTTAAGCTGTTTCTAGGATTTTAGAATGAGTCGAGCATTTTAGGACATTTTGTGACGTCTCTTGGATTTTAGGGCATTAGTACAAAGGTAAAAGTACAGAAGGACAAAAACGAATCACTTTATTGTCCTTACACGTTCTGGAAGTTATAAAATGGTTGACAGACTTTTGTAGAGTTTAAATCTCGCCTGATCATCCCGTCGGTGACTGTGTGTGTGACCGGCTCGTCCTCGTCCTCAGGTGGTGTACTACGTCTTCGCCATGGTGGGGATGGAGGTGTTCAAAGACAAGGTGAAGTTTTACGAGGAGGGCTCCAGCGACCCGGCGAAGGCGTACTGCGGGAACCCTCTGCTGGAGAAGAAGACCTTCGCTCAACTCAACTACTGCAAGAACAACTTCAACAACGTGGTGTCGTCCTTCATCCTGCTGGTGGAGCTCACCGTGGTCAACCAGTGGCACGATATCCTTCACCTCCACGCCTCACCGGTCCGATCGGTGACGGCGCTGCCATGTTCACTGGGTTTCTTCTCGTGTAGCTGCCCTCATTAGCCCCGGGCATCACATATTTATATTCCAAAGCTGCACATACTTTCTTTGAGACTCCCTAAATATCTCTGAGTAAATGCACGAAGCGTTCGTCCCACATGATGTGTTCAAGGACTGTTGGAAATTTGAAAATCCAACAATAATTTCTGTCATTGTGTCATTTTGGTGATTTTTATGTAGATGACCCCGGACCTTCGAAAGGTGTGTTTTCTTCAAAAAATCACCAAAAAATTTCAAAGAAAAATAAATTGGCAAAGATGTTTAGAAAAAGAAAAAGATCGCCCAGAGATTTTAAAGAAAAAGAATCAAATATCCCCCAAAAATCACCAATAACAAGCCCAAAGTTTTCAAAGAAAAAAATCGCCAATTTTTTTAAGAGAAAATCACCAAAAACGATGAAAAGAAAATAAATTTTCAAAACTTTTTAAAAAAATAAAACAGTTACTGACAAAAGGAAACAAAATCATTAAAAAACAAACATTCTTTTATTTTTTAAGTATTAGCATCAAAATATAGTAACGGATGATAATGGCATTTTTGCTCAGTTTGATGCTGCAGCTGATAAATGTGGAGCTCGTTTTAATGACTTTATTTTTCTATAATGATGAATCATCATTTACTCTTAATTATGTATATTATCAGTAATCTGAATCTAAAAAGTAACTAAAGCTTTAAAATAAAAGCAGTGCAAAAGAAAAACAACGAATCAGAAAAAATACTCCAAATCTTCCGCTCAGATGTTCTGATGATTTTTAAGAGTCGTTTCTGTGATTCTTTAACCGAATCTCACTGCTCAGCAGCGGCTTCGCCATCGTCACACACGCGTCGGCCAGGATCTTCTTCATCCTCTTCCACATCGTAGTCGTCATCATCATCATCAAGTAAGAGGAGGAGCGGGAGCAGCAGCAGGAGGAGGAGGAGTCTGGAGGAGGTGGAGGAGGAGTCAGGAGGAGGAGGAGGAGTCTGGAGGAGGAGGAGGAGGAGGAGGCTGGAGGAGGTGGAGGAGGAGTCAGGAGGAGGAGGAGGAGGAGGAGATGTGTTTGACTTTATTTTATTTATTAGCACTTTTCATAAATCAGACTTTGTAATAATTAAAGTTGATAATTAATAATGATTTGAAATAAGAGTTCTCATTAAAACCAGGATTCAAAGTAGAGATAAAAAGAAAAATAAATGTATTAATAATAATGAGAATAATAATAATAAATAATAAATGAAAGGATAACAGTGCAAAGTATAAAAATTAGATAAAAATGTTTAAAAAATAAAAAAAAGATTGTACCTTTTATTAAAACGGTTAAACACACTAAAACATATAAATAATTATTCAACATATAAATAACTAAATAAATAAAGTTCAATGAAAGCCGGACTCCTCCTCCTCCTCCTCTTCATCACTGAAACATGAACACGCAGACGTGAAACACACATTTTAATATCCAGCGTGAGTCCTCGTCCACAGATCAGCTCACAGATCGTGTTTGCAGAATTTGCAGAAAACCTTCGAGTTTTCTTCGGCTCACGGTTTTCTGCGTGTGCAGACAGGAAGCCGCTCACACGTCCTTCAGCTCACATTCATTTATTGTCCCCAAAAATTATTGTCACTTTGGCAACAAATGCATAAATAATGCGACCTTAAATAGCACACATTGCTCGGTCCCGGTCCAAACCCACTTCCTGTTGTGTTTCAGCATCTTCGTGGCGTTCGTCCTGGAGGCGTTCTTCGTGGAGTACTCGGTGGAGAAGAGCGACCTGCAGACGTCTCTGGAGAGGAAGATCGAGGAGCTGGAGCTGGCTGTGGCGCAGTGCGTTACCAAGACAACCAAAGCATCCGAAACTCTGGCTGTTTTAACCCTTTAAAACCTCAGAACGTTTGCCTGATTACTTTCAGAAACGTGGGAAGAAAGTTTTGAGTGAAGAAAGACGAAATGACCCAAAAAATCAGAAGAAATTAGTAAAAAATACAAGAAAATTACCTGAAATATTTTTTTTTAAGTAGAAAGAAACGCTTTAAAATTAAAATAACACTAAACATCATTTTAAACATGTAATTATGATAAGTTAGTTTTTTCCCCTCGACATTTTTCCTTAGCTTTTAAAATTTCGTTTTTTTCTAAATTTGCTGATTTCTTTCACTTTGTGGAACATTTTTCACCAAGAGAGAAATTACATTCACTCATTACGTTAAAACCAACCTCAAAGGTTAAAGGACTAAAGAAAAGCGATGTCGCTCCAGGTTTCTGGGGCTTAATCCGGCCAGCTGGCACTGGATGTTAACCCTTTCAGACCTGAGCAAATTATCTTGATTTCTGTCTAAAAAATGGAAAGAGGAACTCAGCAAAAGTACAAGAAAAATTACTCGACAATTTGTAAAAAAAATAATTTATAGTTGTGACTGTGATTATTATATAGATATATGTAGTTATATATAGATTTCCCCTGCTGTTTTCTTTTCTTCTCTTGACATTTTCCTTTAGCATTGTTTAAAAATAATTTTCTAAATCCACTATTTTGTTGCACTTTGTGGAACATTTCCCAACAAATTTTTTCGTCGCGTTTCATCCCGTGTTTTTGAAAGAAATCGCAGCGATCGGCTCGAATGTTTAAATGCTTGTAAAAATCGTCCGAAAGCAGCAAAAGAAACTTAATGAGGCTCCAGAATTCAAAGGGTTAAAGATCAGATTTAGATTAAAGCTGTAAAGTTTTCACAGTCAGACGGTGTGTGTGTGTGTGTGTGTGTGTGTGTGTGTGTGTGTGTGTGTGTGTGTGTGTGTGTCTGTGTCTGTGTCTGTGTGTGTGTGTCTGTGTTTGTGTCTGTGTGTGTGTGTGTGTGTGTGTGTGTGTGTCTGTGTCTCTGTGTGTGTGTGTGTGTGTGTGTGTTTGTGTGTCTGTGTGTGTGTGTGTGTGTGTGTGTGTGTGTGTGTGTGTGTGTGTCTGTGTCTCTGTCTGTGTGTGTGTGTGTTTGTGTGTGTGTGGCTGTGTGTGTGTGTGTGTGTGTGTGTGTGTCTGTGTTTGTGTCTGTGTCTGTGTGTGTGTCTGTGTGTGTGTGTGTGTCTGTGTCTCTGTGTGTGTGTGTGTGTGTGTGTCTGTGTCTCTGTCTGTGTGTGTGTGTGTGTGTGTGTGTGTCTGTGTCTCTGTGTGTGTGTGTGTGTGTGTGTGTGTGTGTGTGTGTGTGTGTGTGTGTGTGTGTGTGTGTGTGTGTGTGTGTGTGTGTGTGTGTGTGTGTGTGTCTGTGTTTGTGTCTGTGTGTGTGTGTGTGTGTGTGTGTGTGTGTGTGTGTGTGTGTGTGTGTGTGTGTGTGTGTGTGTGTGTGTGTGTGTGTCTGTGTCTCTGTCTGTGTGTGTGTGTGTGTGTGTGTGTGTCTGTGTCTCTGTCTGTGTGTGTGTGTGTGTGTGTGTGTGTGTGTGTGTGTGTGTGTGTGTGTGTGTGTGTGTGTGTGCTGCTCAGTAAACCTGGTTTGTGTTGTTTTGTCCATCAGAGAGAAGCTGGAGGACAACTTGGTGAACGCCATGGAAACCATGGACAGTGACCAGGGAACCGGCCAATCAGCGAGCAGCAAACCCGGCCTGATGTTTAAAATCGCCTCAAAAAGTAAGAAGTTGGTGTGAACGCTCGAAACGCCGAAACAGTTTTACAGCTGATCGAATCCTAAAAACTGACAAGATTTTTACTTTTTTTTCAAGAGAATCCTGCAGATCCGCTCAACCAGAAATAAGTTCAAATCTAAAATGTGTAGTTTTCAAATCTTAGAAATGTTCTAAAATTCAAGAAATGAAAAATCTTAGAAACGTCTTATATTCCGATAACATCCAAAAATCTGAGAAGTGTCAAAAAATGTCCTAAAATTTTAGGAACGTCCGAAAATCCCAGTAATGTCCTTAAATCTTAAAAATGTCCCAAAATTTACAAATGTCCTAAAGTCCTAGAAACTTCTGAATATAAAAAAAAATAAATCTTAAAATCATTTTCAGGAAATGTGCTACAATCCCAGAAATTTCCCAAAATCATAGAGATGTCCTCAAATCTCAAACATGTTTGGGGCCCCTGGCCTGCTGCCGTTTTTCAGAACTGGCCCCCAGACTCGGCATATAAACCCTCTTCACGTATAAAACCTCTTTATATATAAAACCTCTTTATATATAAAACCTCTTTATATATAAAACCTCTTCATATATAAAACCCTTCATTAAACACTCAGTCAGGGGAAACATTGGCAGTGTGTTTGATCAGAGTATTGATTTTGATTTTGATTTTGATTTTGATTTTGATTTTGATTTTGATGATCAGTTTCGGTAATCCTGCTGGTTCGTGTCTCCCGTCAGGATATCGGACGGTGGACGCGCTGCTGCAGCGGATGTTCGAGGCCGATCTCGACCCCGAAGACTTCGCTGAGAACGACGACGCCAACGGGAACTTTTCCAACCCGACGTTTGGCTCCGTGTGAACGTTAACGTATAAATCCACCTGAAGGGAAGCAGATTCTGCCGTTTCTATACAGTTTTATACGCTCGTGTTTAAATCTGATGTTTATCCAGTGTTATATTTTTATATTTCTGACCTGTCGCTCTGTGTAGAAACTCATAAAGAATATTTACACGGTTTATTTATCTCTCATCTCTTTTTGGCAAAAATAACAAAGTCTGTTATTATAGAAGTAAAAGTTTTCCGGTGAGGACAGACAGCCGGAGGAAACGACCTCAGGAAACACTAGAGTATATTTCAATTTTTTGTTTTAAAAAAATCTGTGTTTTAAAACAAGAAAAATTCTCCTCTAAAATGTTTGAGTCTAAATTTAGAAGCTGAGAATACTCGTGTACTTTTACTGCTGATACTTTAACTCAGTGAGTCAAAAGAAGAGGCCTAAGGGACTGTTCTTTATTTACCAGAGGAGGCGGATCGGTCCACATGAAGTGACAGTTTCTGATGTTTTTGCAGCCTGAAGGTTTGTTAAGCTTATTGTCTTTAAAACTCAGCAAAAAGTTTGAAAGGAAAAAAAAACCCTCCAAATGTTTGTAGAGAAAAATAATCTTTTAAAAAATGGTTTTATAGACAGTCACATTTTTTTAAATTACTAACAAGTTTTTAAGAAAAAGTAAAATGCCAAACATTTTATAAATCACTAAAAATGTCTAAAAGAAAAATATCGCCAAACATTTTCAAAGAGATAAAATGTTTTCAAAGAAATAAAATGTTTTCAAAGAAATAAAATGTTTTCAAAGAAATTAAATGACCAAAAAATTATAAAATTGCCAATATAATTTAAAAATCACCATTTTTTAAGAAAAAGTCACCAAAAAATAAAACAGAAAGAACTTCAAAAGAAAACAAAATCACTAAATAAAAACTAATCATAAAAAAATCACCCCAAATATTTTTACTGGAAAAAAAAATTGCCAAACATTTTTAAACCACCAATTTTTTTAAAGAAAATCACCAAATAATGAATGAAAAGAAAAATCCCCCAAAAAAATCATATTTTTGAAAACATTTTTAAAAAAGCCAAAAAATGCACAAAAAAAGAAAATGAAATTTGCCAAAAACGTTAAAAACCGCGCAGCCTCAGTAACACCTGTGTGTTTAAACTGACTCCAGATCAGCAGGAGGAGCTGAGGAGCAGCTGCAGCCTTCAGAGGCGCCGAGGAAGAGTGTGTGTGTGTGTGTGTGTGTGTGTGTGTGTGTGTGTGTGTGTGTGTGTGTTTGTGTGTGTGTGTGTGTGTGTGTGTGTGGTGCTGATGCTGTAGAGATGGAGCAGAGGAGGAGGAGGAGGAGCATCCTGCTCGGCTCCGGACAGAAAACAACATTCAGGTAAGAAAACAAACAAACAAACATCACAAACTTATCGATCAGCTGATCGAAGCGATTATCGAACAGGAAACCGAAGCGACGAGAGGCGCTCGGTGTGCGTGCATGTGTGCGTGTGTGTGTGTGTGTGTGTGTGTGTGTGCGTGTGAGGCCACAGGCAGGATGTCGGATCAGTAGAATCTCATCAGGAGATAATCGATCAGATTTATTGTGTTTTATTGGGAGTCGAAGCGCCGCTGAGGCTGACAACGTTAGAATAACGTTAGAACAACGTTGTAATAACGTTAGAAAGGCCCGACGGTGAATGGAGGGAGGATGAGGCGTTCAGGTGCTGGTTGGAGGGTGGGACTGAACTGAGCCGCTCCTCATCATAAAGACAGGAAGGTTCCCACAGCGTCCGCTCCGTATTTTCAAAATAAAACCAATACAATAAAATAACAATAAAAGGCTTAAAAATAAAGTATATCTAAAAAGATCAAGGTGGTATGTAGATTACAAAAAAGCCTGATGAATTTAAAGAAAAAGAAAGCTGCAAATAACATTTGAAAATCACTCAAAAAATTTCAAGAAAAATATAATTCCCAAAAGAAAACAACCTTACAAAAATGTTGAAATAAAAACAAATCAACCCAAATTTTGTGCTATGCTATAAAATTATGCTATGTATTTTCAAAATAAAATAAATACTCTATATAAAAGACAATCAAATGAATGAAACACTTAAAAATAAAGTATATTAAAAAAGCAACGTGGTATGAAAACAGAGAGGTGGGAGAATGTGTTGAAATCCCCTGAAAATAAATATGATAAATGGCATTAATACAAAAGATTGAAGTAATTATGAAAAAATAAGAAATAAAAATTAAATTAAAAAATAGACTAGTTAAAAAAGTGTGGTGTTGGTTATTTTTACTCTGTATGTTTATTTAAAAATCTCTTAAAATACATACAGTACGATAGAATCCAACAAACTGTAAAATCATATATATGTATATAAATATCTCTAAATCTTAAAATTTAGTATAAAAACATGGTGTTGTTTTTTTAGAGGATGTGTGTTTTCGATTGTCCATTACCCTGAAAATAAATTGATTTATATTATTTTATTATTTATATTATAATTATTTAAAAGTAAAGAAAATCACCAAACTATTTTCCTTTAAAATCCTCAAAAATTTAAAAGTGAAAAAGAAAAACCAAAATGCTGAAATTTTTTCCTTAAAAAATGCCCAAAATCTCTAAAGAAAAAATTACAAATAAAAATTGGCTAAAATGTTTTCTTAAAAAATTGCCAAAACTTTTTAAAGAAAAATTGCCAAAACATTGTCAGATAAAATTATCAAACATTTCAAAGAAAAAAAGCCACAGACTAAAGGACTAAAAATGCCAAAATGTTTTCCTTAAAAATCACAAAATGTTTGAAGATGATTTTTAATCACCAAAATTTAAAAAAAAAATAAATCATGCCATCTATCTTCTTTACAAAATTGCCTATTTTACGTTTTTTTTGTTTTTAAATCATAGAAACAGACATTGCTGAAACGTTTTATTTAAAAATTGCCGTACGTTTTCAGCTGGTCTCGGTGGTCTTGGAGGACGGGACGTCCCTGCTGAAATGTGGACTGTCAGTCCATCAGCTCTGAGACGTCGGCGTCTTTCGGATCTGGTTGAACCGACTTTACTGACGCTGGTTTTCCAAAGTGTCCCTGAACTCATCGAATAATGTCCTGCAGACAGGCATCAGTGCAGCGGCAGGGGTCAAAGGTCACGGTTTACCTGCCCACATTTCTTCGGATTCTCTGGATCTTCGGACGGTTTTCTGGATTGTAGACGGTGAAATCCTCAATATTTTGCAGTTGTGTGTTGAGAAATGTTGTTGTTGGACAGTTTGTCCTCACAGTTTCACAGAGTGTCCGTCCCTGCGTGTGAGCAGCAGGACACGTTTTGTGTGTGTAGTGTTTCGTGTTAAAGTTGTCAGATTTGGGGTTTCGTGACGTCTTTAATTTCTGCAGATTTTGAGCAGCTGAAGCTTCTCCTGAAACGATACTTTTATTTTTTAGGAGCTGAATTCTCCACTGAAGAAAAATGTTTCATGTAAAAAAAAAAAAAAAAAATCTGTTTTTTTCGGGATTCGCTGCTCGTGGAGACGCGAGCACAAAAATGTCAGCGTGTAATTCTGTCAGCGGTGTTTGGTTTGTCCGCTCCGGGCTCCTGTAGAAACGTGGCGATCTCTGTGTGTCTACACTGAGAGGTAAAAAAATACAACCATCTTTATTTTCAGCTAAGAAAAAAAGACTGTCATTATATTCACTTTAAATCCTTCACACTGCAGCTTTCATTGTGTTTCTTCAAAATGCAAAACGTGACATTTTACTTTTGCAAATGAACATTTTTAATGTAAAACTTTGCAAAAAAACAAAAATGAGACCAAAAAAACAAAATAGTCTTTTTCAGATTTAGCTGAACCTTGAAAAACATTAAACTAAAGGCATTTTTAATATAATAATGAAAATAAATAAATAAAATGCAAATAATGCTAATCTTTAAAACAAAATAATCCTTTGTTGATGTTCATAAGGAAAATTAAAGTGTTTCGAGGACAGAAATAGACAAAGTAATCATGAATAAATACTTCAAATGCTCCTGTATAGTTTCAGTTTTTATACATGTATATGTTCTTATTTTATATATCATATTCATGTATTTGCTCTTCTTTATTAAAAGGCAGAGGTACACAGTGTTGTGATTAGTAGCACCAAAGTCAGGTATGCCTGTATTATTAATATTGACTGTATGAATATAGAAATGTGATAAAGTATATTTTGTACATTTGTGTACAATAATTTACAAAACAAAGTTATAAAAAAGGATGATGAATAATGACAATAAATAATTAAAAGATAAGTGAAATATACAGGAATATGTGGTGAAATGATGCATAAAATAGATGAATTGGTGAAAGTCATTTTGGGTGTCAGCAGGTCAGAAGAATTCAGACTCTGAGCTGAAAACACTTTTTATGTGCTGTGGAGCTGCTGTAGTTTTATTTTGAAAGCGCCGGCCGGATGCGGTGGTTGTGCGGGGTGATGCGGGTTTGACGCGGGTGGATGCGGAGCTGCAGTGCGGACAAACAGGCTGGAGCCGGAGACCCGGACCCCCACACACCGCCTCTGACTGCCGGCCCGGCGCTGCCTCTCCCGGCCTCTGGATCCGGTCTGTCCCGGTCTGAGCCCCAGAGCCGGTCCAGCAGGAGGATCAGTCCGCATCCTCCGTCCTCCGTCGTCGTCCTCCTCCTCCTCCTCCTCCTCCTCCTCCTCTGCAGCAGCGGAGAGCCGGAGGAGGACCCGGACCCGGACAGACTCTGAGGGTCCTGCAGCGGGATACCGGTCCTGTCCGCTCCGGTACCTGGACCGTGGATGGTGGTTTAGTGCTGCAGGAGCGTGAGGCCCGGAGCCCGGCCCCCCCTCAGAGGAACGGTGGGTTTTCTGGACCAGGACGTTTTGTGCCGAAATAAACTCCCAGATGAAGATTCCCAAAAGGCGGAAAAGGAGCGGACGGTGCGCCAGGTAGGCCTGATCCGGCCCGGGTCCGGCCCGGGTCTGGTCCGGGTCTGGTCCGGACCTCACAGATTAGTTGGGTGTGTGAGTGAGTCCCGCAGTGATGCGTGAACTGGTTTTTTATTGATCCGGATCAGACCAGTTTGATAAGAACATGGTCAGATCCGGTTTTGTGTCTCTGTTCTGGTCTTTGACTCATAACCCGGGTCAGTCCGGGCCAGATTTATTGATCAGTAGGATGCGATGGTGCGCATGCGCACAGCGCCCCCATGACTGTGCACTGCAGAGAGGAGAGACTCAGTCCGGGAGGGGTGGGGGGGCAGAGATAGACCTGGACCAGAGCGGAAGTGTGTCACTGAAACATTCATTCAGTTTATTCATTTTTACAAAAATAAATTCAGAGCAAAACAAAAATGATACAAAGAAACAAAAATGATTCAAAGAAACAAAAATGATTCAAAGAAACAAAGTTTGAATTCGCAGATTTACAGTCTGATGTACGGAACAACTTTTGTGCCAAATTCAGTAAATAAATAAATAAATAATTATCTGATGATCTGATATCAACAAATAAACAAAAACAAACCCCATTGCTTTCATTATCTTTTAGAAAATTAAGAAAAATGCTTTCAAATAAAAACAAATCACAAAGTTAGAACTTTTGATTAAAGCAAAACGTTTTTGGGCATTTATATTTTTAGCAGAGACAATTATTATACACAAAGATTAAATATGCAGATTCACAGTTTTATATACGGAACAACTTTTGTGCCGAAATCCAATAAATAAATAAATAAATAATTTGATCTGATAACAAAACAAACCAACAACAAAACCCCTGATTGATTTCATTATCATTTAGAAAATAAAGAAAAACACATTTAGATTAAAACATTTATCAAAAAGTGAAAACCATTAAATATTGAAAATAAATCCTCAAAAAAATGTTTGTTTTTTAACATATTTAAAAAAAACCCAGATATTCACAAACTGAAAACAACCAGATAAAGAAAAGATAGAAAAAAAGTCAAATAATCAGAAATACATAAAGTTGTATAATATTTTGTTCTGAGATTTTGTTAAATTGATGTATTTTTAATTGTTAACAAGCACAAATTCATACAGTGTTACAAGCTTTGCACCAAAACCATGAAAAAAACAATCACTGAAATCCTTAAAAATGAAACTTAAAGTTTAATATTTATTTCTGACATAAATGTTTATCTTGTGGTCTGTAGATTTTGTTATTTGTTGTCACATTTACTATTTTTAACAACCAATGTATTTTTAATAAATCTATTTTTTTGCTGCAGCGGAGCAAAAGTGAAAACATCGTTACATTTCATCACATAACAATTATAAAGTTCTTTCTGACATTTTTGTCAGCACTTAATTTCGGACAGAAATTGTGTTTATATGATGATCTTTTATCTCAATGTTTGTTTAAACGCTGCAGCTTTTAAAGTGAAAAGTTCAACCATTAATTGAATCAATTCATTTATGATACATTTTACATTTTATACATTTTTTGCTGAACAAAGGTTAAATATGCAGATTTACAGTTTGAGGCTTCTGTCTTTGCTAAAATCTGCAAAAAACACTGCAAATTTAATCATTAATAAAAGTAAAATATTTATGATAAATCCAATATTATTGTTGCCTTAGCAGAACATCAATAATAATATGATGTAAGAAATATGAAATACGCAGACAAACTTTGATGTACGGAAGAACTTTTGTTAGATTATTTATTATAAGATTAAGATTTATTTTTATTGTAATGTCATGAGTATTCACACACACAATACAAAGAAACGAGAAGCCGCCTCTCAGCGGCTCGTTTCATAATCATAATAATAATAATAATTAAAATAACTTTATTTGTACAGAAAAAAGTGCCGTTAAAAAGGCAGCAATAAATCCACTAAAAACAACACCAATACAATAAATACAAACAATATCAAATCCCATTAATATTAAATTAATATTCATTAATTATTAATTAACGTCGTCCCAACAATATCAGATTACATTCTAACGTTGTTGTAATGTGGCACATTATATTATAATTTTGTACGGATATCTTAAATCTTAAATTCACAAAAAGTGATGAAGTTATTCAGATTCAAATCTTTAAGAAGCTCCTGAGACGTGAGCTTTATTTCGGCGTGCAGCTCGCGGTCTTCCTGTTTCCTGCTGGGTCAAATGTCAAATGTCAAATGTGAAATGTGAAATGTGAAATGTGAGACTCGTGCTGTTTCTGAGCTGCTGATAACTAACATCAAACTGCTGTGTGGTTCTTCTTCTTCTCTCCGTTATTCCGTCTGACGGCAGATTCACCAAAACACGTCCAGTCGGACCTCCAGTTTGACTTCTGTCGGTTTGAACCGGTTTTGGCTCCGTTAGCAGACGGGAGAACAAACCGCTGTTACGGTTTGTAACGCCGTCCTGTTTGGTCGCGCAGCACCACTGGTGGTGTCACTTTCATCAACATGGAGATTAAATTCAGGCCCGCTTTAATTTTCTCTCGCGGCGCCGTTTTAATGACTCGTGCAAAAGTTTAACCAAAATAAATTCCAGCGTGACTTTTTTTTTTGTTGCAAGAGCACCTTTGCCGCGTCCTGGGCTCAGCTCCGCCCAGCATGGCTGTGATTGGTTTAAAGAAATACAGAGAAGTCAGAGCGTTTCTGCAGCGCTGAACACCGCGGCGCTCGCTCTGACTCCGGGAGCAAACGTTACTCCTGCAGGAGCACCGACGCTGCTGTGTTTTGGTGAATTTGTCCTCAAGTGGAAAAAAAGGTCAATGAATGAAAACAGTTGAGCTCGGAGGATATTTGCTGAAGCTGTTGTTCTTTAATCTGCTGGCCTCCATGCTCCGCCCCCCTGTGATGTCACCGTCTGACCCTGTGTGTGCAGGTCGGACCTCCTCCTCCTCCTCCTCCTCCTCTCCTGGTTAACTGTGCCCTCTGTTTGGCTTGTAGGCTAACACAGGAACAGGAAGGGTTTTGTCCCGCTCAGGATTTGTTGTAAGCCGTCAGGTTTTCCGGGAGCTCAGAACTATGGTGAGCTCTGACTGACTTCCTCAGATCAAAACTGGAATGATGCAAACTGGCTTCTGGCAGAGCACCCCCCCCCACCCCCTCCCTCCCAGTAACAGCAACTGGTAGATCAGTAGGCACAGAAGAAGAAGAAGACAAAGAAGAAGAAGAAGGAGAGCAGCTGGAGGTGTGAAGGCAGAGACAGAATCTGTCAGGATGTTTCACTCTGATCTGCTGCTGAGACGCTGCTGGACCGCCCAGTTTATACTCCGTACGCCCAGTTTATACTCCGTACGCCCAGTTTATACTCCGTACCCTCAGTTTATACTCCGTACGCCCAGTTTATACTCCGTACGCCCAGTTTATACTCCGTACGCCCAGTTTATACTCCGTACGCCCAGTTTATACTCCGTACGCCCAGTTTATACTCCGTACGCCCAGTTTATACTCCGTACCCTCAGTTTATACTCCGTACGCCCAGTTTATACTCCGTACGCCCAGTTCATACTCCGTACGCCCAGTTCATACTCCGTACGCCCAGTTTATACTCCGTACGCCCAGATTATACTCCGTACCCTCAGTTTATACTCCGTACGCTCAGTTTATACTCCGTACCCTCAGTTTATACTCCGTACGCTCAGTTTATACTCCGTACGCCCAGTTTATACTCCGTACCCTCAGTTTATACTCCGTACCCTCAGTTTATACTCCGTACACTCAGTTTATACTCCGTACACTCAGTTTATACTCCGTACACTCAGTTTATACTCCGTACACTCAGTTTATACTCTGTACCCTCAGTTTATACTCCATACGCTCAGTTTATACTCCATACGCCCAGTTTATACTCCGTACGCTCAGTTTATACTCCGTACGCCCAGTTTATACTCCGTACGCCCAGTTTATACTCCGTACGCTCAGTTTATACTCCGTATGCCCCGAATGTCCACTCACTCTCATTCGCTGAATGTCCCTTCCGCTCTCATACTCCGTCAGTGTCTCCTGATGTCCACTCCACTCTCATTTTCCGCTGGTGTCTCCACTGATGTCTCCGCTGGTGTCCGCTCACTCTTATTCTCCGCCGGTGTGTGTGTATATATATATATGTGTGTGTGTATTTATGTGTATATATGACGGTGTGATCTAAGCAGCCAACTACCAGGTTTATACGTCCAAAGAATTCCTATAAAATTTAGCTGCATGGTAACCATGGTAACCAGAGCAAGCCCCTAACAGACACAGGCCTTTATTAGTGAGAATGTGGAGCCACGCCCGGCTGATAAAAGGGACCTCTAACTGGGACGAGGCTTTTATTTGAGGTTTTCGGGTGTATATCGGTATATAACTGGTGTGGTGTGCGTCGTGAGTGGCCGGTTGTCGCAGCGTACTCAGACAGACTGCGCGGTCCGGCCGTCTGCAGCAGGTTTCACTACATCTCCAGTGTTACAGAGCGTCCCAGCTGCCGGTCAGCTGATGATGGTGGTTCTGCTGCTGTGGTGTAACACAGCTGTATCACTGCAGGTGCAGAGAAGCCCCCCCCTCCCTCCCTTCCCTCCCAGTCCGTCCAGTCCTCTGTCAGAGCTGGTCTGGCTGGAAACCCAGCGGACACTCTCCATGATATCTGCAGTCCGCCTGAGCTCTGCATGCACCGATGACGGCCCGTGGCATTGCATGCACAACAGCATGCTTTGGGGACTGACATGCATCACTGTGAACTTTCCCCACGAATCCACCGAAAAACCGACGACCATTCATGCTGCATCAGAGCCGAGGCGGGTCAGCTCGGGTCGGCCGGCCGCGGACGAGCGGGCGGGCGCTTACAGGTGAACGTAGGCGAGACGGCGGCTGTGAGAGGGACGATCAGGGACAATCATGGATGACCAGGGACGATCAGGGACAACACGTCCTCCTCTGCTGATCCTCGTTCAGTGTGACGGAGCAGAGATTGTCAGCTCCTCCAGTGCAACACTTAAATCAGTTTGCAAAAAAAACAAAAAAAGGTCAAATCAGAAAGACAAATCACCTTTTCTTCAAGTTTACGCCAACCGCTGTGGGCTCAGATTCCCCAGCGGTCGTCTTGTCAGGCAGAGCTCGCTCTCAGGCCGTTTCCTCTGATCGCAGAGAAGAAGCTCGGCCTCTGCTGCTGTTACTCAAATACCGTGTAACGTTACTGCAAATGAGTCACAGCAGCCCCAGACATGTTCCCAGGATTTTAGGACATTTCTCAGATTATAGGATGTTTCCTGGATTTTAGGACATTTCTTATTTTTTTAGGATGTTTATAGGATTTTAGGGCATTCTTTGTATTTTAGGACATTTCTAGGATGTGAGGACATATCCAGGATTTTACAGTGTCTGTAGGATTTTGGGGCGTTTCTCAGATTTTAGGACGTTTCTAGTATTTCAGGGCGTATTTAAAAATACTCCAAGAAATGACATAACTATAATCAAAAATACCGATGTTTGCACTGGAGGACGGTTTCTGCTGCAGAGTTTAGAGGGTTAAAGGAATAAGTGAACACTTAGTGAAATCCTCTTCCTCTCTTCCCGTCTGAGAATCGGAGTTTCGGACTGACGCGACTCTCGAGTCTCTACGTTAATTATGAAACTATGAAAGAGAAGAGGAGAGTTTCCCGCCGTGTCAAACTGTTCCTTTAACTGTAAAGTCACAAACCGTTATAAAAACCTGATGAGGTTTGTTGCAGTAGTTTTGTCAGAGCAGTCTGTGGTGTTTCTGCAGTATTTATTTCTGTGGTATTTCTGTGGTATTTCTGCGGTAGTTCTGTGGTATTTCTGCAGTATTTCTGCTGTAGTTTTTGTGGTAGTTCTGTGGTGTTTCTGCGATGTTTGTGCAGTATTTCTGCAGTAGTTCTTTGGTATTTCTGCAGTAGTTCTGTGGTATTTCTGCAGTATTTCTGCGGTAGTTCTGCAGTATTTCTGTAGTATTTCTGCTGAGTTTCTGCAGTAGTTCTGCGGTAGTTCTGCAGTATTTCTGTGGTAGTTCTGTGGTAGTTCTGCAGTAGTTCTGCAGTATTTCTGAGGTGTTTCTACAGTATTTCTGCGGTAGTTCTGCAGTAGTTCTGTGGTAGTTCTGCAGTAGTTCTGCAGTATTTCTGCGGTAGTTCTGTGGTATTTCTGCAGTATTTCTGCAGTACTTCTGTGGTAGTTCTGTGGTATTTCTGCAGTACTTCTGCGGCGTTTCTGCAGTATTTCTAGGGTAGTTCTGCAGTAGTTCTGTGGTAGTTCTGCAGTAGTTCTGCAGTATTTCTGCTGAGTTTCTGCAGTAGTTCTGTGGTAGTTCTGCAGTATTTCTGTGGTAGTTCTGTGGTAGTTCTGCAGTAGTTCTGCAGTTTTTCTGCAGTGTTTCGGCAGTATTTCTGCGGTAGTTCTGCTTTAGTTCTGTGGTAGTTCTGCAGTATTTCTGTGGTGTTTCTGCAGTATTTCTGCTATAGTTCTGTGGTAGTTCTGCAGTATTTCTGTGGTGTTTCTGCAGTATTTCTGCTATAGTTCTGCGGTAGTTCTGCTTTAGTTCTGTGGTAGTTCTGCAGTATTTCTGTGGTGTTTCTGCAGTATTTCTGCTATAGTTCTGTGGTAGTTCTGTGGTATTTCTGCAGTACTTCTGCTGTGTTTCTGCTGTGTTTCTGCAGTATTTCTGTGGTAGTTCTGCAGTAGTTCTGCAGTATTTCTGTGGTAGTTCTGCAGTATTTCTGTGGTAGTTCTACAGTAGTTCTGCAGTGTTTTTGCAGTATTTCTGCTGTGTTTCTGCAGTAGTTCCAGGTTAGTTCTGCAGTAGTTCTGCAGTATTTCTGTGTTGTTTCTGCAGTATTTCTGTGGTAGTTCTGCAGTAGTTTTGTGGTGTTTCTGCAGTATTTCTGCAGTAGTTCTGGGTTAGTTCTGCAGTATTTCTGTGGTAGTTCTGCAGTATTTCTGCAGTGTTTCTGTGGTAGTTCTGTGTTGTTTCTGCAGTATTTCTGTGGTAGTTCTGCAGTAGTTTTGTGGTGTTTCTGCAGTATTTCTGCAGTATTTCTGTGGTGTTTCTGCAGTATTTCTGTGGTAGTTCTGCAGTAGTTTTGTGGTGTTTCTGCAGTATTTCTGCAGTATTTCTGTGGTGTTTCTGCAGTATTTCTGTGGTAGTTCTGCAGTAGTTTTGTGGTGTTTCTGCAGTATTTCTGCAGTATTTCTGCGGTGTTTCTGCAGTATTTCTGTGGTAGTTCTGTGGTATACGGTGTTGGTGTGAGGTGTTTTTGGTCGGTGCTCCTGATGCGGCCTGTAGTGACCTCAGATGGCGGGCGGAGTCGGCGGCCGTCGGGATGAAGGCAGAGTGTCCGGCTGCTTCCTCTGCACACATGATATTTGCTCCAGTTACTGCAAATACCATCACACCCCCAACCCCAACCCCCGCCCCCCCACCGGCCTGTAGCCTGATCCAGCTGAAGAATGGCTTCTAATGGCAGCAGCCATCTCTAATGCCTGTCCTTAAACTGTCCCAGCACGGGGCTGTGGTCTGACTGGGAGCCTCCCAGTATACCCACGCCGTGAGTTTAACGTACTGACTGCTCTGCCCCCCCTCTCCCCTCCTCCCCCACAGATAAATGGCTCTTTTAAGCTGGGAGCTGCTCGTGTTCTGTCTGGCTGGCAGATGCAGTGCCTAGTCCCCGGCCTCCAGGACAACGCCAACATGAACGGGACGTCCGAGCAGGCCGACATCCTGCCGCCAAACTGCATGGTCAAAGACCGATGGAAAGTGGTGAGTCAGGACCCCACCCTCCCACCCCACCAGCTCACTTTACATTAATGTGCCGTGGAGCTCTAAAAGCTTTGGATTTCACCCTTTCATTATGTCTTTCACAATTCAATTAATTAATTAATCTTTTACTGTATTTTTAGACATCTCATTTAATTATTTTGCTTACAGATGTCTTCCTCTTACTATTATTACTAATATCTAAATTATTGCATTGCTTTCTAGTTACATTTTTACATCTAAACAGTTTTGTGAATTTTTTTTTTTTTAAAAACATTTTTAGATGATAAATAATTTCTTTTACTATATATTTTTTAAAATTTTTAATATTATATTGCATTTATTTTATTTTAAAAAAGTGTGCTAGTAAGTATAGCAAGCTACACTGGTGACATGTCACATGACATTATGTTAGGAAGAAACATACTTATTTTAAGCCAAACCATTTAAAAAAAAAAAAGAAAATTTCTAAATCTAAATCTTTTTTTGCCTAAACTTAAGGAAGTAAACCTTAAAACAAAGATTTTTACTGACAGTGTATGTTTATTTAAAAAAAAAAGATATTTAATAAGCAGAAAATATTAATTTCCTGGTAAAACTGCAGTTTATTTTGAAAATACACAATGTATGTAACAAGCGTACATAGAAAAACCGTCCCTGAATGGATGATCAGGTGGAAAAGACAGAAAATAATCATGTGAATCACGTGTGAGCGGTCTTTAAAGGGCTAACACGTATAAATATACATGTATAAATATACACATATAATTGATGTAAAAGCCACGGCTGTCGTCCCTCCAGCTTCCTGTGGTTTCTGAAATAAAAAAGTTACGTAACGCAGCGCCTGTCTCAGCCAATCAGATCACAGCGTGGAGCCTGCAGGCTGTTTGCACTTCAGTGATCAATTTACTGTCTGAACCAGTGAACCGCCAGCGTTCACACACACACACACACACACACACACAGTCATGGATACATCTGAATGAGAGTGTGTATAAATAAATATATATAAATATATTTCATTTTTCGGCCTGTAGTTTAACGTCGTTTGGCTCAAAGACACTTCAGCAGGACTCAGCCGACGATCGTAAACCAGAACCAGAGAAATTACAACAGTGAAAACAGGAAGTGAAAATGAAGGACCGACAGAAATGAAAAGGGGAAGGAGGTGATGAAAAAAGAGAGGAAGTTTAAAAAAGGAGGAAGGACTAAAAAGAGGGAGAGATGGAAATAAGAAAACAAAAAGGGGTTGAAGTGGAGAAAGGAATGATTTTAATCCTTTAATTATTGTTTTAAATGGTTTGATTTTTGAGATTTCTGAGGCCCGAGGCATGATGTTTTCTGTCCGCCCGTCTCATTCTCGTGACGCGATAATTCAAGAAGGCTTTAACCCTTTGAAACCTGAGCAAAGAAGGCAGTGAAAAAAGAAATGGCCTTAAAATTAGCAAGAAATCAGTAAAAAGTACAAAAACATCAGCTGCAAATTAGAAAGAAAACCCCAAAAAACAAGGAAATTACACGTGAAAAAGTTATAATAAAATTATAATAATTTTGTATAATTCTAAATGGTGATAATAATAATAATAATAATAATGATGATAATGATAATAATAATAATATTTTCCCCTTCCTCTAGATTTTTCCCCCCCAAGCTGTGTATATTTTTCAAACATTAACTTGGACTCTACAATGAACTGAGTAGATTTTGGTGGTCAAAGGTCCCTGTGATCTTGCATCTTATTCTCATTAACGCGATTTCCCAAGAAGGCCTTAAGGGAGTTTCCATAAATTTGGCACAAACATCCACTTGAACTAAACAATGAACTGATTAGATTTCGGTGGTCAGAGGTCAAGATCAGTGTGAGTATCATCTGTCTTATTCTCATGAACGCAACGGTTAACTGATAACATCTGGTTGTCATAGGTCAAGGTCGCTCTGACCTTGCATTCATTTCATTCTTCTTAACATGTTATCTCAAGAACACCATAAAGGGAATTTCTTCAAATTTGGCACAAACGTGCACTTTGAATCAAGGATGAACTGATTCGATTCCATTGGTCAAAGGTCACTGTGACCTAACAACCATCTTGTGAACAAGATATTGTTAGAACATTTTTGGGGAGTTTTCTTATATTTGGCACAAACACCCACTTGGAGTCAATGATGATTAGATTTCAGTGGTCAAAAATCAAAGGTCAAGGTCAGCGTTGGCTCGCATCCATCTCATTCTTGTGAATGCGATATCTCAAGAACAACTTGAGAAATTTTACTCAAATTTTTGCACAAACGTGCATTTGGACTCAATGCCCAACTGATAAGATGTGCTGGTCAAAGGTCACTGTGACCTTACACTGTTCTCAAGAACACCCGAAAGGGATTTCTTCCAATTTGGCACAAACGTGCACTTTGAGTCGTGATGACTGGTGATGAGACTGTGCTGATACAGAGTCTGTCGTGGGTCCTTTGTCCCAGCTGAAGAAGATCGGTGGAGGTGGGTTCGGGGAGATCTACGAGGCCCTGGACCTGCTGACGCGGGAGAACGTGGCGCTGAAGGTGGAGTCGGCCCAGCAGCCCAAACAGGTGCTGAAGATGGAGGTGGCGGTGCTGAAGAAGCTGCAGGGTGAGGCACCTTTAATTTCTGTCTTTATTATATGTTGTATTATTATTACAGTAAAAAGCTGTATCGTCTGCGTTAAGAGGATTTTAATTTTCAGACACTGAGAACACAAACTTATCTGTTGTTACTGGCAGTTTTTCACATTTGGCCATACCTACATTTACACCGATGTTAGTCCCTGACAGGGTGCCAGGTGCCCCCCCAACTTTTTTCTATTTAAAGAAAAAAAATAAAATGATTGACACAGGGAATAGTTTTTGTCCTTTTATTATCCAGAAGGTGCCAGAGTGCATAAAACAGCATCAAAATAGAGCTTGTTGATCAAAAAAAGAGCCAGAGGAGGATCCCCCACACCCCCGACAGAGGACACAGCTGAGACACCGATGTCCTAAAATCACAGAATTGTCCTAAAGTTCTAGGAAAAGTCCTAATATCCAAGAAATGTCCCAAAATCCCAGAATCATCCTAAAATCCTAGAAATGTCCTAAAGTCTTGGGAATTTCCTAAAATTCTGGAAATGTCAGAAAATCCTAGAAACATCCTAAATTCCCAGAAATGTTCTAAAATCGTAGACACATGTATGTGTCTGCTGTGACGGGCCCCTGGCCTCCTGTCATTTTCTAAAGTGGCCCTGAAGCCCAGCCGGTTGAGTCTCCCTGCTGTACAGTGTTTTTGACTG
>NC_142178.1:40720000-40755000 GCF_026936395.1 Plectropomus leopardus | reverse complement strand
AGCTAAATCTGTATATGGAAAATCTTTTTGTTTTTTATTTAGTCTGGGAAACTCCACCATCTCTAGAAAACATCAGCACAAGTCGGCCAGCGGACTCAACAGGGACTAGAAAACGAGTCTGTAGATCGTTACTAAGTTTGGACCTACTTTCTGGAGTAGTAAACTAGATTTCATTATCATCAGGTTACATCTGGATTCTACTGACGTCTACTGACGTAAGATTTATTTCAAATGTAAAGTGCATTATAAATAAAATCTATTGTTATTATTATAAGTGATGCTGACAGACTTCATGTGCCTTGGTCTTTAGCACATCTTACAGCTCTTTGTCTCTGTAGGACATAAAGTTCAGCTTTTTCAGAGGTCCTCACTTGGTGGTTGTAGCGTGATAGTCCACTGTTAGTATTATAGGATTGTGTGTGTGTGTGTGTGTGCATGGGCTCGGTCTCTCTGATGTTAGCGTGTAGCTGCTGATGAATAAATCATGTGGAAGGAATAAAAAGCTGCTCCTGACCTGAAACACGAAGCCTCTGACATGAACATGGCGTGTTGATCTGAGATTGTTTTCTTCAGATGGAGTTTAGGACTCTTTCAGAAATTAAAAAAACAAACAAAAACCTAGCTCCAAAATTAATTTCAGAATTTTGAGTTCTCACATTGAATTCACAGTTTTCTTTATAAGTCTGTTTTCATGAATTTCTCCTATTTTTCTCCAAACTCTCCATGGATCAGTACACACTGTGAAAACACAAGCAGTACAATCATAAGAAAGCAGTAAAAAAGACAGAAATATAAACAGTAAGCGTTAAAAATGAAATAAAAGAAGATATAAGTAGACAGAAAACAGGCACAGTTCATCATTCACTGATGTTGAGTGTTGACAGTAAACAGTGAAAATCCAAAAATCAAAAAATAAAAAATAACTAATATTGTAAATGCAACTGGCTCCAAATATCAGTTATTGGTCTCATTAATTGCTAATAATAATATCGGCCCTGAAGAAACGATATCGATAAGCTTCTTTACTTTCACTGATAAAATGTGAAATCTGTTTGTTTAAACATTTTTAACGACAGTTTGAGGATCTCTTGACTAAATTCATAAAACCAATAAAAGACGTCCCGCTGCCTCTGTTTGCTTTGACCTCAGTCTGCATGACGTTCAGTCCGTATTGATCACCGATCATCTCCTCTGTTATCAATGATTTTGTGTTTTACTTTCATCTCTTTACGTTTCAGTGTTTTGTTTTTTTTTGTTTTTCTTACAGTTCCTTTGGACTTATGATTTTGACGTGCATGCCTCCCGTTTCTCCATCATCTCCATGGTTACCCAGGGATGTGAGTGGTTTCAATAGCGACAGACGGGTCACACAGCTGCACCGCCAGCCGACCGCTCAAGTCTAACCCGAAACAAACATGTTAGTTACCTTCACCAATTAACCCTTTAAAACATGGACTGAAATCACTTTTCTTGCTGCTTTCAGACACCTTTTACAGTATTTAACCCTTTGAACTCTGAGCAAATTCATGTGATTTTTTCCCCCTGAAGAGCACAGGAAAAAGACAATGATCAACATGTTAAGAAATGTTCCACAAATTGCAAAAAAATGATTTAGATTAAATTATTATTTTCAGAAAGCTAGGGAAAACATTTAGGGGGAAAAATATAAATTATAATTATATTTAATTATAATTTTCAGAATTATATTTTAAAAATGATGTCACAGAGTTATGATAGATTTTCCAAGCACTTTATTTCCTTGTTTCTTTTTTAATTTTTATTTTATTTTTATTATTAAAACAAATTTTCATGTAATTTTTTTGTACTTTCTTGTACTCTTAAATTCTTACTAATTTTTTTGTTAATTTCCTCTTTCTTTGCTAATTGCCTTTCCTCAAGTTTTTGAAAGAAATCAAGGAAATCTGTTCAGGTTTCAAAGGGTTAAAATGCTGATGATATTAGATGAACTCGTTCGTCAGTGCTGCAGCAACAAAACACAGACAATGTTTTCTCTCCACAAGTATTTAACCCTTTGAACCCTCAGCATATTGGTGCAGTTTCTTTCCAAAACACAGAAAAAAGGTGATGAGCAACTTCACAAAAATGTTCCACAAATGACAAAGAATTAGTAGATTTAGAAAATTATTTTTAAAAAGCTCGGGAAAAATGTCAGTGGAAAAAAGTAAGGGAAAATATATTTTTGAGATTTATTATAGATAAATATTTAAAAGTATGTCCCAGAATTATTATGTTTTAAAACATTTTTGGGGTCATTTCCTTGTTTGTTTGTTTGTTTTTCCTCTCATTTTCTTTTTTGTTTAAAACTAATTTTCAGGAATTTTCTTGTATTTTTTCCTTATTTTTGGCTATTTTTAGGGTTATTTCTTCTTTCATTGGTCATTGCCTTCTTCACATGATTTTGAAAGAAATCAAGACCATTTTTTCAGGTTACGAAGCGTGTGGGCTTTTGACCTCGAGGATTAAAAAGTGCCAGATTCATGATGTTCAAAAATTATATTTACAGAAGTTTTATGAGGAAGAGAAAAACTCTGCAGCTCTAAATAAAACTCACCCGTCTGAGGATCGGTCAATAACGTCATGACTCAGCGGTGGAGGAACATTTCACACACACAGTTAATCCATACATCCACTTCCAGTCGTCATGGAAACCCAGACATCCTGCTCGCCCTCAGACATGAACGCCGTCACCGTGAGACGCTGCGATGTTTGCGGGCGGCTGAGCGGATGCAGTGTGACCCTCTGCTGATGTTTCCGTTTGTCTCATTATTTGGTTGTTTTGTCACTTTGGTTGAATTTACTCTGTTTCCATCAGAAACATCAGATTCAGCCGTCTGCTCTGCGCCTGCAGCGGCCGCACGCAGACCACCTCGCGTTTCCACGCTTAAAGTCCAAATATCTGAGGTGTAATAACGCCCAAATTTTCTGACTGAAGCAACATGCTTTGTTTTTATTCTCATGATTCACAGAGCCGGTTTAAACTGGCTGATTTTATTTTATTTCATTTTTACTTTGGCGTGCACAAAACCACATATACCAAGAGTGGACACGTGTCCTAAAACAAACGTCCTAAAATCCTAGAAACGTCCCAGAATAACATAAGACACCGCAGAGACTTTTTTTCTAAATAATATTTGTGTTTTTGTTAGTTTGTATTTTTTTTTTGTTTTACAAGATCAATAATTAAAGTTGTGATAAATATTAGTGACAGCAGACATGAAGCGATTCCAGCCAGAGAGGAAAACTGACAGCTAAAATCTGTGATTTTTTATTTTTTATTTAATTTTAAAAATAATGATTTAGAAAAGCTGTCCGGCCGAACCAGCAGCTCGATGTCTCTGAGAAACGGATGTAAATTTGACCAAACGTCATTATCTTTTATTATGTTGGGATTGGTTTCAGCAGTTTGTGATTTGATAATCTGAGAGTCAGCAGTGATTGTTGATGACTAACTGTTGCTCGTGTCGTGTTCAGCCGAGGACGGTGGCGGGCTTCAGAGGGACGGTCCGCTACGCTTCAGTCAACGCTCACAAAAACAAGGTCAGTGAGACTCTTGTCCTCCGTCAGACATTCAGAGTTTTTATCTGTGAAACGGCCGACGGGACGAACCGAAGATTAAACCACCATCAACAAACATTTCCTGACGTGTTTCTGTCATGTTTCTCCAGGAAATGGGTCGCCATGACGACCTGTGGTCGTTGTTTTACATGTTGGTGGAGTTCGCCGTTGGGCAGTTACCGTGGAGAAAGATCAAAGATAAGGTCAGACTGGTTTCACACACACTCACACACACACACACACACACACACAGAGAGAGAGACCAGATATCACCATAGCATCATAAAACCAGCTGATACTCAACATTAAAGTAGCAGTGGTGGATCCACAACAGAGGTCCTAGCCAACACCCAAATGTCCCAAAAAATGACCAAAAATCTAAGAAATCTCTTTAAATCCAAAATGTGTCCTAAAACTCTAGCAGTGTCTTAAAATTCTAGAAATGTCCAAAATTCATAAATATGACCAAAAGTCCAAGAAATTTCATAAATTCCTCAAAATGTCCTTAAATCCTAAGAATTACCAAAAATCCAAAATATCTTCTACAATCCAAAAATTGTCCTAAAATCCTTAAAATGACCAAAAATAAAAGAAATCTCCTAAAATACAAGAAACATCCTCAAATCCTCAGAATGACCAAATTTATTAAAAACGCACTAAAATCTTGAAAAAACAACAAAAAATCCTAGAAATGCCTTAAAATCCTGGAAACATGTATGGGGCCCCTCTGCAAACGTGGCCCCTGTGCAGACGTGGCCCCTGTGCAGACGTGGCCCCTGTGCAGACGTGGCCCCTGTGCAGACGTGGCCCAGAGTGTCTCTTGTGTCATACGGATCGTTCTTAAGTGCAGCTGAAGGTGATTTCGATGTTTTTGGTGTTTCAGGAACAAGTGGGTCAGATCAAAGAGCGATACGACCATCGGATGCTGCTCAAACACATGCCGTCAGAGTTCAACATCTTCCTGGACCACGTCCTCGCCCTCGACTACTACACCAAACCAGACTACCAGGTACACACACACACACACACACACACACACACACACACACACACACACACACGAGTGTGTGACTCCTCCTGTTGTTGTTGTTGATTTTGTTGTTGTTGTTGTTGATTTTGTTGTTGTTGTTGTTGTTGTTGATTTTCTGTTGTTGTTGTTGTTGATTTTGTTGTTGTTGTTGTTGATTTTGTTGTTGTTGTTGTTGTTGATTTTCTGTTGTTGTTGTTGTTGATTTTGTTGTTGTTGTTGTTGTTGTTGTTGATTTTGTTGTTGTTGTTGTTGATTTTCTGTTGTTGTTGTTGATTTTCTGTTGTTGTTGTTGTTGTTGATTTTCTGTTGTTGTTGTTGTTGTTGTTGTTGATTTTCTGTTGTTGTTGTTGATTTTCTGTTGTTGTTGTTGTTGTTGTTGTTGTTGATTTTGTTGTTGTTGTTGTTGATTTTGTTGTTGTTGTTGTTGTTGTTGTTGTTGTTGTTGATTTTGTTGTTGTTGTTGTTGTTGTTGTTGTTGTTGTTGTTGATTTTGTTGTTGTTGTTGTTGTGGTGTTCCAGCTGCTGATGTCGGTGTTTGAGAACAGCATGAAGGAACGAATCATTACTGAGAACGAGCCTTTCGATTGGGAGAAGGGAGGAAGTGATGTCACGCTGTCGACCAGTGCCTCCACCCAACCACAGCACAACACCCGGCCCACCGCCGCCATGGTGGGGTAAGACCCGACCGCCCGCCGGAGGAGCGCCGCTCTGATGTTGTTGATTGTTTGTTGTTGTTGTTTGAGATCTGTCGTGTTCTCGGTCCGCAGAGCCATCGTGACGCCGGTTCCTGGAGATCTCCAGCGGGAGAACACAGACGACGTTCTGCAGGACGAACATCTCAGTGATCAGGAGAACGCCCCCCCGGCCCCGCCCAGCCGGCCCCCCGGCGAGACGGGCGTCCCCCACGGCGGGGAGACCGGAGAGAACTGGGAGGACACGGACTTCAACCGCAACAGACTCAGGATCAGTCTGAACAAGGTGGGAACCAAAACGTCACGCCTGACCTCAGATCACGCTCAAACATTTACTGACTGAAGTACAGGTTTGAGGTATTTGTACTTCACTGGAGTATTTCTTTTAAATGCTACTCTATATTTTAACCCCTCTAACAATGTTGTACTTTTTAATTTGCAGCTCTGTTTATTTACTGGTTTATTTATTTTGTTTGTTTGCTTTTATCGTGTTTCTGTCTTTAGTATAAAGCACTTTGTAACTTTTTATCCTTGAAAGGTGCTTTACAAAAAAACTTAACTTCCATACTTTATTTATTTAAAAATTGTTAATTAATTAATTTACTTATTTATCTTTCTGTCTGTTTATCTGTTTATTTTATTTATTGATTTTAGATTGCTTTTATTGTCTTCCTGTCTTTAGTATAAAGCCCTTCGTGACTCGTTACCTGTGACAGCTGCTTCATATAAACTCTTAAGTCCCGTGCTTTCTGTCTCAGGGGGCTCAGGAGGAAGAGGCGGGTCGGGGGGCGTGTCCAGTGTCGCCGGTTCGAGGCGGAGTCCCGGAGTCGCCGACAGGTCAGGGTCGGTCTCTACGGTACCGCCGAGTCAACAGCCCCGAATCTGACCGCCTGTCTGCCGCTGAGGGCCGAGCCGACGCCTACGGACAGAGGTGAAACATCAGGACACGTTCACACGTGAAACGCTCTCCGAGTTTTCGTGGTTTATGAAGCTAAAATCAGACGAGAGATCAGCTGACGAGTCAGAGCTGGTTTCAGAGAACTGATCAGTGGAGGCGAGGGGCGAGTTTAGGGTCGCTAACAGGCAGAAAGGTCGCAGCGGAGGAGCTTCCTGCTCCTCGTGCAGCTGTTCTTGATCTGATTCAGTTCAATTTTTTATTTTTTTTGAACGTGTGAAAATATAACACAAAAAAAAGACCCACAAAAAAACAAAGTAACAATTACAAACAATGAAAAACATAAAGCAAAAGCAATGGTCAAATAATGTTTCTCGTCCTGTTGACTTGTCCCACGGCGCTGAATGTAATGGTGTCTGTTTATGTCAAAACGCACAGCTCATGTGTGTCTGTTGGCTGTCGGCTGTAGTCTTTGGGATGTGTTCAGGTGATACTCTTTGGCCGAGAAGCCGTCAGCTTCGTCGCCGCTCGTTCTCCGATGGCAGTGCTGTGCGTCGGGACCTTTACAGTCGAGTCCTCATGTCTTTTTTTTTTCCAGGTCCAGGATGGACATACTCGGCTCTCCGTCTCGTCACGTCTACTCCTCCCAGCCGGCTCAGATGCTGTCCGTCGACCCCGGTTGCCGGGGCGACCGCCAGGCCAGCGGCCGTCAGGAAGTGTCGGTGGCATCCGTCGACCAGGAGGCGCACAGCAACGCCTTTATCCGCTCCGTCCCGCTGGCCGAGGAGGAAGACTTTGACAGCAAAGAGTGGGTGATCATCGACAAAGAGGCGGAGCTACGAGACTTCCAGCCGACCACGTCAGGAACCACTGACGAGGAGCCTGAGGAGCTCCGCCCTCTGGAGGAGCAGGAGGAGAGGAGGAGGCTCAGGGCTGCAGGTACGAGCCGCTGTTACACCTGAAAGTCTAGAGCAGGCATGTCAAACCGGTCCACAGGGGGGCCGGTGTGGCTGCAGGTTTTGTTTCCAACCAAGTAGCAGCACACCAGACTTGACTCATTTAATCAACTGATCTCTGTCTTCAGACAGTTGATTGGTCAAACTGTGTGCTAGGATGTTTCGGGGATATTAGGACGTCTCTAGGATTTAGAAAAGCCGCAGTCTTTGCCATGTGTTCAGGTGTTTGTTGCAAACTGCAAGTTTGAGGTTTAACGATTTGTGGTTGTGGAAACGACCCCTAAAGGGACGGAAAAATTCCCTTGAGTCAGCGCCACGGCCAGAAAGGAGCAGAGAGGGTCTGTGATTTTATATTTCATCATTTTGGAAAAAATACAATAAAAAACGGCCCATTAATTAACAGTGTTGATGCAGGAACAATTTTTTTTAAAGCATCACAGAGAAATTTAACTGCCGAGCACAGTCTGCAGATTGGATTGATTTTATTTTGTGTGTTTATTCGAGGCAGGGAGGGGCTGTGGGTCGAGAGGCGGCACGGGCAGCTGACTGGGCGAGGCATTGAGGCCAAAACTCTGGGTTTAGATACTTTTTGACAAAAAGGTCTGCGTGTCATCCTCTTACCCCCCTCCTTTCACGCTTCATCTGCCCTGTTCATTAACGGCTGAAAGCCCAAAAATAATTTGAAAATAAGAAAACAAAAGAAGTGCAACTACAAAAAGTACTTGATGTGAAATGTTGTCTGATCACCAGCAGCAGTGTGATAACTATATCTAATCAGTGTTTTAACTGTTGAATCAAGTATTATATGTAAGTATATTTATGTATAATAATAATGATAATAATATTTTTTTTTGTACGTACAAGAAATGCAGCCCAACATGCTTTGGAAGAAAAAAATTATATGCACCCAGTGCCTCCTATAAAAAGACATAGAAGACATAAACACATGATAAAACCTGCATGTAAAAATAATATAAGATCAGAAAACATAGACTGCATCGTCACATGGATAAAACCCACTTGAAAATACTAGTAAAAGTAAGAATAAACATGAAATTTGTATTTTATTGGCTGTAAATCCCTCTCACTGCATCAGTCTGAACCTTCAGTCTGTCGCTCTTTGTCCTCCTGCAGGGGAGCTGGTCGTCCGGCCAAAGACCCACACCAGGGAGAGCAGCCGAGGGATGCTAACGCTAACAGAGGAGGAGGCGTCAAGGAGGAGCGGCGGCAGCCCCGCCCAATCGCCCTGTCACTCGCTGCCATCAGGACGCCCACGCCGGAGAGAGTCGGAGCCCATTGGACCTCAGAGACCGGTAAGAGACCCAGCCAGCCAATCAGAGGAGAGCTGAGCTCTCTGATGTTGGCGGACAGATGAGGAGGTGGACGGCTTCAGAACGGCTTCATTGCTCCGATGATGGTTACACCAAACGCTGTCAGGAGGAGGCGCTTTGTGGCGGCCGCTCCACCTCATTCATCTGTCGGTCAACATGAAGCTTAAAGGACAAATCCAGCCTGAACGCAGCTTCAGCTCATTTTCTGACAGTTATCAACAAGGAAAGCCTGATCCAGCCCTAACTACAAGCTTTATCAAAGAGGAAAGCCTGAGCCAGCCATAACTATAAGCTTTATAAAACTAGTGAAGTCTGAACCAGCCCTAACTATAAGCTTTATAAAATAGTGAAGTCTGAGCCAGCCCTAACTATAAGCTTTATAAAATAGTGAAGTCTGAGCCAGCCCTAACTATAAGCTTTATCAAAAAGGAAAGCCTGAGCCAGCCCTAACTATAAGCTTTATAAAAGAGTAAATCCACAGCCAGGCCTAACTATAAGCTTTATAAAATAGTGAAGTCTGAGCCAGCCCTGACTGTAAGCTTTATCATTGAGGACAGCTTGAGCCAGCCCATACTATGAGCTATGAACAGCCTCTCCTCCCCGTTGGTCCTCGGTACACACTGTGTCTTCGGTTTTTGTGATGAGCATGCCATGTGATCTCGTGCTGGATTTGTCCTTTGAATGTGTCACAGTGATGAACGTCTGTCACATGCAGTCGTGTTCGACCGGCAGCAGCCCGACAGATTCACTGACGCTCAGCAGGGAGGCGAGGTGATCGCACAGCAGCGATGTCTGCAGCCTTCAGGCTGCTTCATGTTCAAAACTTAAAATATTTCACATCCAGAGACTCTCTGCAACAGTTAAAGTTCCCATAAAATCAGAATATACGTTTACTTTTTTTCTCAGATATGTCTTATAATGGTCGCCATCTACACTCCATTCGATGACAAACTGTTGGTTTGTGGGTTTTCTTACACTCCTAAGATCCAAACTTTCGTTGTTGTTGTTTTTCTTGTTATGCATTTTAAATTCTCAGAGCTCTTTAAGATTCGTAGAACTCAAAAAGTACAAAACGAATAAAAAAAAGTCACCTGCAGTTACCTCTGATCACCATCAAAGCAGCCAAAGAGAACAAAACAGTGATCTTGGAGATTTTAACTTAAACACGCAATAACGTTTCATGTTGTTTGTGTAACCCTTGAGCATATAGTCGAGATTTCTTTCAAAAACACGGGAAGAAGGCAATGAGAAACTTAAGAAGAAATGACAAAAAAAATTTGTAGGAGAAAAATAAAACTACTCGAAAATTTGCACAAAAAAAAAACCCAAACAAAAAAATGAAAGTAAAAACACAGGGACAAAAAAAGCAGTCTAAAAAATCTGAATAATTCTGTAAAAATAATTTCAAATATATAGTTTTGATAATTATGAATATAGTTCTCTGAAAATGTGTCTGTAGATTTTTTTAAAAAAAAAGGTTTTTTTCAAAATTGACACAGTCTGTACGATTTGCAGGACATGCCTTACCAAGTCGCTCTTTTTTTATGTTTTTGAAAGAAATCGCACTAATGAGCTTAAAGTTTGTGAAAAGTGTCTGACAGCAGCACGAGAAAATGATGTGGCTCCAGGCTTCAAAGGGTTAAACACAAACACAAATGCTTGAAACAAACGAGATGAGTGATGTTCATCAGTGTTTCCTTTGAGCGGAGCCACGCTAGCCGTTTCCATTTGTTTCCAGTCTTTATGCTAAGCTAAGCTAACCGGCTGCAGCTTCATCAGAGGGATCATGTGACTCTCAGAGAGGAGGAGACGATTTTAACTTTAGAGACCAGTGAGTCTGCTGCTGAGCATCAGGTCTGTGCTCAGGTCTCGAGTCTCGTCTCTGACGGCGCTGACGGTCTGATTCTTCGTCGACTGCCTGTGACACAAAAATCAGCTGAAATCGTTTCCATCTCTCTGCTTCGGATTGTTGTTTTATTGTGAAGAAGTGAATGGTTTTATTGTGAAGGAGTGAATGATTTTATTGTGAAAGAGTGAATGTGAAGCAGCAGCTGCTGTCATGTTTTTGTCGGAGATGTTTTCAACTTATTCTGCTGAGTGATCACATGTTTTGTGATGCTACACACACACACTCACACACGTGCACACACACTCACACACACACATGCATGCACGCACACACACACGTGTGCACACACACACACACTGAGTTTCGGTGCGTGTGCTCAGGTCTGGTGGATGTGTGGATATTTAAATGCAGTCCAGTGTTTCAGGAGTTGCTCTGCTCAGGGAAAGTGTGGGTGTGTTTGTCGGCGGTGACGGACAGACGGGTGCAGAGAGTCCGTCCTTCGTGCAGGAGACAGTTTGTGCCCTGAAATCAGTGTCCATCTTTTGACTTTATTTTATTTTCTCAAACCTCAGCTGTGGTGCAGCAGCCGGCTGCTCACATTGTAGAGAACTTAAAAAACGCTTGATTTTGTCTTTGAATGTTGTCTTTGAGCGTGATCTGGGGTTTTGCATAAATGTGAAGTATTATAGTTTAGATTTTGTGAAGATGAACGTTTGTTAAATAATCAGACCCTCGGGAGTTTCATGGCAGCTTTTCAAAAGAAAAGTCTGACGCAGATTCCAGTCTTTATAGGGTTTTTGTTGTTGTTGTTTTTGCAGTAAAATTTCAGGAGGCAGGTGATAACTGCAAAAATAGCTCTGATGCTGTCACAGATTTAGAGCATTTAAGTTTTATTATGAACATTTAATGAAATCTAATTTAATGCAGCATATTGATCCGTGCAGCCTCTCTCTCTCTCTATCTGTCTCTGTTGGCTTGGTGTAGAACTTTTTTTTTGTTGCAATTTTTAATTGCCCCCTTAATATTATTACAAAAATAAAAAAGAAATTCTAAAAATATTGGGGGTTGAACACCGATTATGAGATAACCGATATTTGGAACCAATATGCATTTAAAATAGAAATGAAAATATTTCTGTCAATATTTAGAATTTGGAATATAACAAACTCCAACACAAAACTTTGTTTAAATGCTTTTAGCAAATGCTCAATCAAAACTGAAATGTTCAACATCATATTCAGCAAGTAAATAAATTAAAGATAATAATAATAATAAAAATAAATAAAAATAGTTCCCCCTGAGGTTTTACAAAGTAAAAGTTCTTCCATGCTGACATTTTCTTTGCACTTTTTAATTAATTAATTTAATCTGCAGTCATTAAAATAAAATGCTAAAACTTTAAATGAGAAACAGGGAATTATGTCTTTTAAAGAGGGCTCCCTTTATTTAAAATAAAACACACACACACCTGGACTCACAATGACAACATGATGCCATTAAGAATGAAACATATGTGTGTCTAATAGCAGCAGAAAGTAAAAAATGAACGTTTAAGGGCTGAATAAGTGGGTTTTGTTTTCAGGTGTAACCAGAGGCTCTAAAGTGCTGAAAGATAAAACTTTGTTTTTTATGTGTTTTGCTTAAAAGAGAAAAAAAAACATCAGAGTCTCAGTAAATTAAATATTAGAGTACTGAAAATAAATGGAATAAAATAAACTGATGATATCGAAATCTTTGCCTAAACTTTGAACAAAAAAATATCTGAAATCGTAAAAACGAAACAGTAAAATGTCTGTGAAACAAAGGAAACAGCAGCCGTGAGAGCTTTATTATGAAGGACCAAACCTGACTCATTCAGGAAGTTCCTGCAGCCACGACATGAACGGACAGCGGAGATCGAACAGCTATAAGACGTGTTCGCCGCGTACGTTTCCAGCTCGATCTCACGCTCCGTTCAGCGCCGCTGGGTTCACATTCGGCATCAGACAGACGCAAAAAAACCATTTCACTACATCTGATCTGTGTGTGAGTGTTTGTGTTTTTCCTGTGAAATTCTGTCCTGGTGGTGGCGCCGGAGGAAAGGTCAGAGGTCACCACATCATCCAGAAATTGGTTTGGAAGAAGGCAAAAAGTAACAAAAGAAGAAATGATCCAAAAATTAGCAACAGAAAAAGGAAATGATCTGGAAACAGAAACATTTTTTAAACTCATTTTCTAAATGTTTTAATTTCTAAAAGTTTGTGGCTCATTTCTGACGAAGTTGCTCCGTGCCTTTCTGTCCCGTCTTTTTGAAACAAATCACAGCAGTGTTTTTTTTCTTTGTTTTTGGTTGAAATATTTGTGAAAGGTGTCTGAACGCAGCACGACAAAAGCGATGTGGCTCCTGGGTTCAAAGGGTTAATCTGGGGAGTCTGAACATGTGCAGCTGCTGGAAAAACGAATGTGGAGTCGTAGAGTTTCACATTTGTCTGAGGTCTGATTTCCCTCAGGGTTTTAATCTTTGTGGTGATTTGTTGATTTCTTTAAAATCCATTTCTGCTTTTTTTCAGTTCATGTATGTGAGCATTCGATTTTTTCATGCACTCATTGATTTATTTAGTCAGGTTTGATCCTCCATACTTGCTGCTGTTTGTGACGTCGTCACTGATATTTTCATCCTGAAGGCCGCAGCGTGTAGCCACATGTTAGCGAGCTGCGCTTTACGTCGCCGCGTCTCGGAGCGAGCTCCCCCGCCGCCAACCATCGAGGACTCGCCATCTCTTTTTTACTCCTCTCCAATCTCCCTCCCCTCCCCTCCCTCCCCCACCTCCACATAACTACTGATGCCTTTGCCCCCCCAACCTATCGCTTTAAACGTACACAGTATGTCGAGTTTGACTCACCCGAGGAGACAGAGAACAGAGCGAGGGTGCCAGTGGGACAACACGAGAAGAAATAAAGTGATGTTTCGGGGTAAGCACAGTTTAGGAATAGTCCTTTACCTCTGTTCTCTCACTCACTTTCTGTTCCTCCTCCTCCTTCTGTTCACACATGCCTCCTCCTCCTCCTCCTCCTCCTCCTCCTCCGTCGTGTGTCTGTGTTTCGTGTGCCTGAAGACTCCATCTCTCTTTTGTGTTCCCCGTTTTTTCTTTTCTGCATCTCCTTCAGACCCTCCGAGCTGTGCCGGCTGTGGTAGATAGACAGTATGTGCAGTGTTTCGTGCTGGTGTGTCCTTTAAACTGCTTCTGTGGGCTCAAATATCTCAGCAGCTAGAGGGGAACCTACCTGAGCCTCCCGCACAGCTAACAGTCTGTTAACTCTTTCATAGCCGCTAACTAGTGCCTGATAGTCAGACAGATGTACGCCGACGCTCCCTTGGCTCCTCGAAGCTCCTCCAGCCTCCGGCCAATCAGCTGCGGGCTTTAGATGTGTGAGAGCACCAATCGGCTCTCTCCTGTCTAACGCCTGCCGGAGGAGGCGGAGGAGACGAGGTCAGGAGGTCAGAATGTTGGGACGTAGCCGTAGGACGTCAAATATATAAAATGCATGTGCTTTTTTATGGCGAGCGGCTCATTAACCTCCGTCCCTCTCTCTGATTGGTCTGTCCGCAGCTGGACGAGGAGCGACACCAACCGCGGCCCAATCAGCTGAGGAGGCTGGCCTCCTACGTCTTCTCCTCCTCCACCCTGGAGACGGAGCAGTATCCTCACGGAGGAGGCAGCTTCATCCAGAGGAGCCGCTCCGCCGAGAGCAGCCCCGCCCACGTCAACGCCGCCAACGCCTCCGTCCGGCGGCGGCACGCCGGCACGCTGCCGACCCCCGGCAGCCCGCGGAGCAGACACTCGGTGCTCAACGTGTCGAGGACGCAGCTGCAGCAGATGTTAGCCAAGCTCATGAACAAGAACAGCAGCTGAGGGACGCACGCACACGCACATGCACACGCACACGCACACACACACACGAAGCATACTGATACATGACACACACACACATAAACATGGACAAACATGTCACACACATGCTGTGTATGCAGAGCCTGTCAAACCTGAGACCCCCTGCTGGTCCCACATAAACTCTAAAGACACACAGTCTCATTATAATAACTATTATTACTGTTATTATTATTATTTTATCACGGATTAACCCTTTAATAAAAGACCTCCTGTTAACAGCTGCAGGAGATGAATGTTTGCATGATGATTCTGTTCAAACCCAAAATAAAAACCAAAACAGTTCAAATATTTAGTCTTTTTGCAGCCGAGAGCTGAAGCTTCTGTCATCACGTCACGACTTTACGTCACGTTATCATACAAGCCGTGCACACCCAGTGTTTGACAAAGCTATGTCCTAATTTATATCTATATATATTTGTATATAAGTATCAAAGTAAAATAAAAACCATATCAGAGAGAACGTTTAATCACGATGTTCACTCGTAACGATGTCACTGCGCTACATTACAGTGCAAAAACGCACGATGGCGCCACACGAATAAATAATAAATCCCTCACGACGGCTTTTTCTTCTGCTTATAAAAATGAACAAATCTCAAAAACTAAATAATGTGCAGACGTCGAATAAGTTCTGGAGGGTTAAGAAATATTAATTTCATGTTTCTAAAATTAAAAATCATTTGGATCAAAGATTTATTTATTAATTAATTACTTTTTCTTATTTACTTTTATTTATTTGGTCAAATCTGATTCAATTTATTTTATTTTAACACTTTTATCAGTAATTATGGTTTGTTGACTTAAATAACCGTTTAGTTTAGGTTGTGCAAATTTTAGGGATATGAAGCATTTGAAGACACTCCAAGAAAAAACATCACAAAAAGGAAGTTTAAAGGGTTAATCTGTCAAATTTCTTCAATACATCCTCAATTAAATGTTACGAATGCTCGTCACAAAAGTGACTTCGTTTAGCTGAAGTTCCACGAAATCTTAAAATCATTCTTTAAAAGCTGCGAGGACAACAACAAACGGTTTGACGCCCCCTGCAGGCTCTACACACACACACACACACACACACACACACACACACACACACACACACACACACTCTGAACACTGAGAGCCAGATGTAAACAACACAACAAGCCATACGCCGCAGCACCGCTGTGAACATTCACACATTCACACTCACGTAGCTCTGCAGCGACTCTCTGAGAGGAGGACGAGGAGGAGCAGAGGAGGAGGAGGAGAAGAGGAGGAGGAGGAGAAGAGGAGGAGGAGGAGAAGAGGAGGAGGAGGAGCAGAGGAGGAGGAGCAGAAGAGGAGGAGGAGGAGCAGAGGAGGAGGAGCAGGAGAGGAGGAGGAGGAGGAGCAACGTGCTGAAGACGGGAAATATTTTCCATGCAATAAACTCTGAGGAGTCTCTCTGCGAAGCTGAAGTTGCACACGCCGCAGACCCGGCAAACCGGAGGAGACGACGAGAAACTGAATATTTCCTTCGTGTTTCCATGGAAACGAGGAAACTGAGCGAGGCTGCCAACAGACTGTTAAAGCTTTACAGGATTTCTGCTTTTATCGATTAATTTTCTGCTTGAGATGAAGGAGCGATCGTCGAGGAATGCAGGTCGTCCCGGCGATCAAGTTTTTGCACCGAGACTTTGGAGTCGGCGTTTTCCGCTCTGATCACCCCGCCCACTGAGCAATACACGATACACGATACATCGCCGCCGCTTCGCCACGCGTCCTCACCGACACTAAACCCGTGACCCAAACGTCCATTAAATGTTGTGTGTGGAGACAGGATTGTGAGTTTTCTCCGTGAAAAAGGTTTTTCTGAATAACCACAAAAACTGTTGCTGCGCCGAGCGAAAGTACGGTGGCCCCAAAGTGCAAATATTTCACACTTTAAAAAAAAATGCAAAAAAAAAGAAAAAGCAGCAATGTTTTAGAAAAAGACATGATGGCATTTCATAAACAAACATTTCATGAAACAAATTCACAACTCTTCAGTGTGACAAAATAACAAAACAAAACGTCATCACAACATTTTATAGAAATGTTTCACAAATAATTAAAAAAAACAAATTGACAGAATAAACGACACAACAAATAAACACAGCAAATATTTTTGCAAAACAAAATAACACAACCTGTAAATCACAAAAAAGAAAACGTGACAGTCGCTCACTAATCTTTTGCTGAATGTAGCGTTTTTTATTTTATTTCACTGATTTCTTTTTTTTTTTTAGAATATTTCTTTGATGAAACGTGTTTTAGTGTTGAAGCCCGACAGAACTTTTTTTGTTTTACTGAAATGTTTGTGATTGGTTGAGCGCTCAGACGGAGGCGGAGCTCTGAGCGTGTGTGATGGGTCGAGCAGTGAAACGTGATGCAGAGCATCATGGGAAAGGAGGCGTGACGCAGTATGATAGGCTGTGATTGGTGCAGAACAGAGTGAGACGGTTGTATATTTTTGTGATTGTTGCTCGTCTCGTTCGATCAGCTGTGGTGACGGACGATGAATTTATCTGGAGATTATGACGTCATTTTCTCTTTATTTTATTTTGAAATAACAAATAGTCTGTGGCTTAAATAGATTTCAACATCAGCTGATGTTCACGAGATTCATTTCAGGCGATTTTGTTCCTCAGAGGATGAATCTGACCGATGATCCTCGAGCGCCACCATCAGGTTGATATTTGTGGTTTTGAATTTAAAATTCAATTCCATTAAGTGTTTATTTTCGGCGTCTGTGCATCTTTTGCACCAGTTACGTTACTGATTTACTCTAGCTGGCTTTTAAAAAGTTGGGTCTTTTTTTCCTTTAAAAGTTTTTGGGTGTTTTTCTTTTTTTTTTGCAACTTTTTTAAAGAAAAAAAAGTGTCCGTTTTTTTTTCTTTGAAAATGTCTTTTGTGCTTTTAAAAGATTAAAATTTGGGGAATTTTTTCCTTTAAATTTTTTTTGCAATCAAAAAAAAAAAAAAAAAATTGGTGTTTTTTTTCCTTTAATAATGTTTGGTGATTTCTAAAGAAAACGTGACTTTAAACCTGCAGCATGTTTTCTTTAAGAATGGCTGAAATGACCATTTATCAGCCAGAAACTGTAACAAAACAAGTTATCATTGGATTTTCACATTTCGGTCCTTGAACACATCGTGTGTCATTATTATTGGTGTGAAACACCGTTATGTCAAACTGTCATTGTACGGGAACAAACAACACAATCAAGCTGCACAGCTCGAGCGGACCTCAATAAATTCTGAATAAAAGACTAAAATTTAAAGTAAAAGGTAAAAAGCCACCAAGTCAAAAAACCCTTCAAACACAAACGTAACTTCACACGTGAAAAGTTACACAAAAAAAACGAGATCATGAGGCGATAATCTCCAGATAACGAGCTCAGAGACAGAGAGCGCGGCCGCTCACAGCTGCAGGACGTTTCGTTCGACGAGTCGTCTCTGCGGCTTCGTTTGGATGTTTGATGTGAATCCGAATCTTCCCGAGGACACCGCTCCCTTCGGGAGGCGGGGTCAGAGTTCAGGGGGGTTTGATGCTCGACCAGAGAAAGTCTCCACGGCGCGCTGAGCGGCTTTAGGCCTCTGAGGCGTTCACGTGTTTGTCGTCTCTCCGTCGGGCTTCCTCCTCCATCGCTCTTTACTTTTCTGATCTCACTGTTGCACTTTATCGCCGAGCGGAGCGTTCAGGCCGCGGCTCTCACGCATGGATGCAAAACGTTGATGCAATAAGTAAACGTTTATGGAAAAAAGGACGTTCTGGTGGTTTTCTGATCAGTTTGTAAATTGATTTTTTTTCTTCGGAGCGTTTTTTGGTTTCAGGGCGTCTCAGTGACAGAAACTCTTCATCTCGTTACACTTTGGTTTCATCATTTCAAAGTGACAGTAAATACTCCGGCTCGCCTGTTGTGTCGGCTTTTAGGAGCAGAGAGAAGTTGGTGGCAGCGTCTATATCGCTCACCATTTTCCAGGACTTTTCCAGGATTTTTCCAGGACTTTGGGGCAAATTTTAAAGACCATACATCCTCTGAAACGGTCATCCATACTTCTTATTGGTTCTTTTTCATGACTATATAATAGCTTTTTAAATATATATTATATACAAATATATATAAACTCAGAGCAGGATTAGAGCTGAATATTTAAATATAAGTTAGGGACTGTTTGTTATTGTTCGTGAGGGGGGAGGGGTGCAAAAAGGGGGAGACATTTCGCAAAAAAAAGTTAAGCATTTTGACTTTAATGGGGGGAGCATACGACCTGAAAAGGCTGGATTTATTTTACTGCCCCCCCCCCAAAATTAAATTAAATTAATTTCATTTATTATTTTTTTTCCTAAGAATATTTTATGATTTTTCAAGAAAAAAAATCAAAATTTTTTGGTGGTTCTTAAAGAAAACTGGCCTTTTTTTCACGTTTTTTGTTTTGGCTCCTGTTGTCTTGAGTGAGTTGTTTGTTGGAAAGTCGCTCTTTGCTAAAAACCTGCTCGTGTGGACGAACACTCGCCAGTTTTTCTTTCAAAGAGTCAGTTCAGAAGTTTAAAAGACTCCGACATGAACTGATATTGATATACTGACACAAACATTCGATATATTGGTTTTATTCAGCGTCTGCAAACAGAGTTCCTCACCAACGTTTGAGAGGATTTATCACATTTAGGGCTCATTTATTCTCCCTTTACGTACGATAATGGATCTGTGTGTCTTTATGTTGCCATGGATACAGCCGACAGACGGCACATCAAACGAGCAAACGAGGCAGCGGAGCGGGAAGTCGTTTTAATGGACCTTTTAATATCAGCAGAGCAGTCGAGGTCACATCCCGACGTGTCCCTGATTTATTCTCTTCTGCTGCTTTTTAAACGTCTTCGTCTTCTTTTGTCTGTCCCGCTCAGTTTTGTCCGTATCTGTAAACGTTGAGAAAACGTTCACAAATACAGTCAAAACGATCGTTAAAAAAAACGTTTCAGATGGTTCAACTGGTCGAGCTGCTGCTTTGAACCTGCTTTTACTGTGTTTTTGCGTCATTTTTGATGGTTTGACTGGTCAAACCGGTCAGTCACTGTCACTGCAGCTGCTTTATCTGATGAACTTCCACTTAAACCCAAACTAAACCAAAGTCCTCGAGTCCACGAGTCACGGAAGTATGAAAAGCAAATGGCATAACCAGCTTATGCTGGCACTGGTTTTAGCTGGTTTGAGTTGGTCTTTGGTGGTCTTTGATGGTCTCTGATGGTCTCTGGTGGTCTTTGGTGGTCTCTGATGGTCTCTGATGGTCGTGACTCAGTTCTTGCTGGTCTCTGGTGGGCTTTGGTGGTCTCTGATGGTCTCTGATGGTCGTGACTCAGTTCTTGCTGGTCTCTGGTGGGCTTTGATGGTCTTTGAGGGTCTCTGATGGTCTCTGGTGGTCTTTGGTGGTCTCTGATGGTCTTTGGTGGTCTCTGGTGGTCTTTGATGGTGTCTGGTGTAAACAGAAGACGTCACTGATTTATGTCCTTTGCTTTTCAAACTTTCTTCCTCGTGACTCTGTTATTTCTCCAGACTCAATGACTTTTAATTTGGTTTCAGTTTTACAGGAAGTTCAACAGATAAACCAGCTGTCTCGACCATCACGTGCTGGTACGAGCAGCTAAACCACCGAAACTGATCCATAAACAGACCTCAAACTGGTCAAAACAAGCTGGTCAACCAGTTTAACCTTCTGAATCTGATCAGCAGGCAGAAGGCTCCGCCCATCTGAGTGTCTAACGCTGAGCCGAAATCAGCCCTGCGAGTCATCACACGTCTGCTGACGATCTTAACAAAACTCTTTTATTTTGACATCACACGTCTGCTGACGATCTTAACAAAACTCTTTTATTTTGACATCACACGTCTGCTGAAGATCTTAACAAAACTCTTATTTTGACAAAACGTCTGCTGAAGCTCTTATCAAAACTCTTTTATTTTGACATCACTCATCTACTGAAGATCTTATCAAAACTCTTTTATTTTGACATCACACGTCTGCTGAAGATCTTATCAAAACTCTTTTATTTAGACATCACATGTATGCTGAAGATCTTATCAAAACTTTTATTTTGACATCACCCGTCTGCTGAAGATCTTATCAGAACTCTTTTATTTTCAACATTTTTGCTGTTAAATGTCTCCTGTGTGTCCACATCGATTTTAATAATAATTTAAATATTTGGTGCTCGTTCATCCTGAGGCTTCAGTCGAAGACGTACAAACACGTGTGAGGTGTTTTTCTTTGGTGTTTCAGTGTGACGTCAGAAGCAGTGAGGTTAAAGATTCGCCCGCTGACGTCATGACGTCTCGGTGCTCTGTGCTCCGCCGTGGGTTGGGATGATGTCACGTGTCCTGAGCAGATGTTTGGGTGGACGGCGGCTCTGAGGGGTGGACCGGTAGTTTTCTTCGTGTGTTTAAGGGCTACATTAAGTAAATATGCACCACCTGCTGTCTCATTGAGCCGGAGGCGTTAACGTGGCGCCGAGGCCCGGCACAGCTCGCTTTGTTTTCATGCTGCTCCATGCTGCGTTCGGGACGCCCTGCCCGTTTTATATTTAGCGTTTAAGTACGACCACTTAGAGAATGTATGAAGTGGACTAGCTGCTAACTTTATTTTGCACGCCTGCAAAATGATTCACCTACCGTACAAGATTGTCACAATACATGTTTTGTCCCGTGTCACCGTGAGCGCAGCGCCACCTTCGGTTAGAGACGGCCGGCGGACAGCTTCGAGTGCGCCAACGACGCTTTATTAAAAAATAAAAACGACAAAAGGTGTGAGAGACTGTTTACCGTGTCAACACTCTTTGCATGAGATCTGCTGTTCGTACGACGCGCACCTCTGACTGTAAAAAACAGCACCGTACTGTAACTACAACGAAAACACAGCGAACACACTGACTGAGAAACGTCAGTGATTCTTCTGTAAATAACTCACTCTGCGACTCCAGGGGATACTCACGGATCACAGCTGGCGAGTCCAGAGCTTTTTTTTATCATCACATCTGTAATTCTGCAGAGTCCGCGTGGACGTTTACATCCAGCGTTGCGTCGGTTAGCGGAGGACGTTCAAACGTCGCAGACTTCTCTTCGTATTCAAATAGTTAACAGACTCAAACTGTTCGGTTCATAACTGGACTGCAGCACTTTTCACATCAACAGACCTTAAAGAGGTTTTATTGTGTCTTAATTATGTCCGAAACAAAAACTCTACAAAGGATCTAAAAAGAATTAAATGAATAAAAACGCTGAAATTGTCCTCAAAACGGCCGCAGCTCACTCCAAACAAAACGTGTTCAGAAAGACAACCAAACTCGTCAAATACCGACCGTGAAACTTTAGGTCAAACATGACTCACGAGGTGTCCTCCTGCGTCAGTTTTTGACGTTCAGGGACTGCGTGCCAATTTACGCTTGTTACGTGCATTGTTTTTCAAAATAAACATGTAGGTTTTTTTTTGTTTTTTTCTACAGAAATTTGCAATTTCTGCTTGTTACTACTACTATTTCTACATAATAATAATAATTATTATTATTATTATCATTAATTAATTAATGTAGCACAATTAATGCATCAAACACAACACAAAGAGCTGAACATAAAAGAACAAAAACGTAAAAAAAAAATACATCAAATAAAATTCTGATGAAATTGCAGGATAAGATAAGATAGATGTATTTTTATTTATTTTATTTAACCAGGTTGTTCCCAATGAAATCCAGAGTCTCTTTTTCAAGGGAGACAAAATACAATTCACAAGCACTAAAATCTGCATTTAAAGAGAAATATCTGTACGTCCGAAAATAACTTTCTGGAGTCAGACAGACTAAAAGCATCCACATCCTGCAGAATCTCTCAGTTTAGATTCAAAAACATTTAAGGACATCAGCTCCTCGAGTTTAAGTCATCCTGAAACATATTCCAGGCTGAGGGTGCACGATACCCAAAAGCACTTTTCGTTTGCAGCCATCAGTGGAAAACACTTTTTTTAAATAAACAGACAATGTGTGTAAAACACTTTGATTTTAGCTTTAAAAGGCTAAATTCTCCGGTTAGATTAAGTTACCGGCTGATTATGAAGTGGAATATGAAAGATTTTTGGTGCATGTTTTGTTTGTGTAGGAAAAGCGTAGAAACGATGCACGAGACGAGCCTGTACCGCTGCAAACGGAGCGTCCGTGTCCGACGCCGACGCCCACTGACAAAACGGCGTCACGCGAGGAGTTGGGAGTGAAAACAGGCCGTTTTGACTGCGGCTCAACGCGGTCCTGTGAGCTCGTAAAAACACTCCAACTCTTCATTTGTTGAAGTGCAAAGTTTCCACAGATTCAAATGTTGCCAAGACGCCAAAATTCGGCGCTCCGTTGTGTTTGTGAAAAGGTGTTTTTGGCTGAAAGAAGACGTGAAATTACGTTTTGTTTGGAGTTTCGTTAAACTGCTGCTTGGCGAGTTCAAACTGAACTACATTAATGTTCATTTGATTTCAGCTGATTTAACACTTTAAATTCCTTTTAAATCATGTGAGAATATGTTGTAACAGCTTTAGATTATGAGTAATCAAATTAAAACGTCTTCATGAATATGTAAAGTACATCACACTTTAGAATTTATTTTATAAAACGCAGAAAACCTAGTTGGAACAAATAAACTTGAATAATTATTGTAATTAATTACCAGATTTATGAACACATTTTTTAAGTTGATTCCTCATAAAAATGATGTAAAAAGGTATTTTGAAGTGTTATGTGTTTTATGAACACAGGTTTTTATGTTAATTACTGATAAAAATGAAATTGGTCCAACAAATATTTCCACATTATTTAAAAAGACATTTTTAAAGTGTAATATACTTAATCACCATAATTATGAACACAGTTAACTCCTAATAATCAGAAATAAAAAATAATTAATTAATTAAAGTTAATTAATTAAATAATTTTTATTTATTTTTATTTTTTTACATTATTTAAAAGTATTTTTCATGTTTTAATTAAGCAGGAAAACTATCACTTGTAAAGTGATTTCCAGAAAAAAAACCCTAAAAAACATACTCCAGTTCTGCTTACGACAAATTCCCAAAAAAGTCGTTCTCACACTATGAAAAATATTAACACTTTAAAGTTTTTTTTTTATCAACTGTAAAATATGACATTTCCATCACGTTACAAACTCTGCGACTTTGAAGCGTACGTGTCCCGAGACGTTCCTCCGACTGCACATTCAGCAGAAACTGTTAGTCACACAAATTTTTTTTAAAACATTTATACCTCATGAAGTACACACTACAACTACACACATGCACAAACACAACAGAGTATTAACGCTCCTCCCAAACATCCGCGTGATGACATCGTTGATATGTTCGTGCTGATCTTTTTGGGTAACAGGGTGAAACTGCACAGAAGTGCGTCGTGTCTTTGAGGCGAACGCTCGTCTCCGCGTCGGTTTGGTTTGCATCATTCATGTGTTCATCAGATCAGTGTGAACCTCGTGAATCTGAAAGGAACGCTCAGATACTTCGAGAAATCCTGATTTAAAATTAGCTGTTTCGAAGACGAAGAGCGTGAGACGTCCAGGACGCGTTTAGCCTAGCTTAGCACAAAGACTGGAAGCAGAGGGAAACTGTTAGCTCAGCTGCTAACTTTACAAGCATCTCGTTAGTTAATCGGACTGCGCGGCTGCAGACTGTGGATATAAACCTGACCGGCAGCAGGCGGGTTTACGTTAACCCCCAAACTGTGCAAGATGAAACTGTGAATGTAAAATACAGAAACGTTTAGAAAAAACTCCCATTTACTGCAAAAAAGTTTTTCCTCTCGCATGAGGTGATATTTCAGGCGAATTTAAAGACATATTTGTCCAAACTGCAGTGGAAATACGTTTTAGTCTTTTTGAGGTCACGTGACGCTGTGAGGTCACGTGACGCTGTGAGGTCACGTGACGCTGTGAGGTCATGTGACGTTGTGAGGTCACATGTGATCTGGCTCCCTCATGATGCAGCAGGAGCTACGAGAGCTGTTATTGCATCACATAACTCTGAGAAAGTTTTGTCAAACTGCTCAGCTTTCAAAGGGTTAAGCTGCTCTTATGAAAGTCTAAGTCGTCTTTTTTAAGTCAAAATTATGTGACGGTTTGTCAGATTTCCACCTCACAAATCTCAAAATCTGGTTTCAGTCACAGGAGAGAGGAGACTTTGACATGTGATTCATTCTGAGCAGAAAACTCAAACTTTGTTGACATAAAAAAGTAATAGTGAGCCAATGTTATGACATAACTACTAAATAAATCCAAATTCTGGGATAAAATTATGCTGAAAATCAATATTTTCACTGGCTCAGAAGAAGTTTGACTTCAAAAAGTGTCATAATTTGACTTGGACGCAGTTTCGACTAAATCTGAAATTATACATTTATTAGGTCAATATTATAAGAGGGAATTCTAACTTCTAACTCCTAATTTTGATGTTTTTAACCCACAATTCCTCTGTGAAATCGTGGACTACATCTCCCAGAAATCCCTCATACGTGGCCGCTCCCACGTATTAGGGGCTCGCCTTTCCATCACGGCTCCATAACACGCCTACGTGACCTCGGATTGAAATAATGTCGGCTAGTGCGGTGGCTGCAATAGAAGTAAAGCTGCTGATGTTTTGAACATCCGTCGCCATGGTTACTGGGACGTTATCACCTGAGGAGAGGTCACATGACATCACTCAGTGGAAACACAGTCAGCTCCACGTTGAGTTTTATCACATTTACAAATTATCACTTCAGTTTTGGTGAAATCTGTGAAATCTGTGATTTCCGCCGGCGGTCTCTGAAATCCTTCACTACTGAAAACAACAACAATAACCTCAGAGCTTAACACGAGTGCTTCGTTCTGTTCGTGAATTGTTTTAACCCTTTGAAACCTGATTAATGACACAGAAATTAGCAAGACATTAGTAAAAAGTCCAAAAATTACCTGAAAATCAGAAAGAAAAAAGAAAGAAAAGAAGGTTAAAAAACAACAAAAGGAAAATGACATGAAAAACGTTCAGGTCCATGCTGGTCCAGGTCATCTGTGAGTCCAGTTATGGCAGTTCTGGATGATCAACGCCCCAGAATCGGGCCAAATAAATCGGCCTGAATCTCTCGTTTATTCCAAGTCTCAGCCAAGCTCGGCAACTCAACACAGCCGGACTCGTTTCTTCCGGCGTGCCGAGTTTGGGCCGATGCCGGGCCGGGTCGTTTTGGTCTACCTGAGCAGGGACGCCGTGCTCGCTCGCTGCTCTCAGCGCCGGTTAACAAACCGCTCTGCTGCTAACTGCTGCTAAAACCAGAGCGTCTCCAGACTTCCAGTCTTTGTGCTAAGCTAAGCTAACGGCGCTGTCAGCTGAAACCGAGCGTCGGTCTTCTGTTCTCGGTATTTCCTGAAAAGTCTGAATGTTTCTTCCCAGTTTTTTGCAATAACGGCAGCGTCTGTGTTGTGGATTTGAGGAGGCCGGAGGAGCTCACAGTGTTTTTCCGTGTGATGATCCGTGAGTGTCTTTCACTTGTATGATAAACATGTAAGCGTTTTTTTCTATCACTATACGACTGTACAGTTCTGCTTGTATAATTTACAGGTACAGCATGTATTTTAAACTTTTTGTAAATTCCAATAACTGTGTACATATATACAGAAATGTAGAAAGTCATTAGGTTTGCAGTTACTCTCCAATAGCATGATCATTAGCGGGGTTTAGTATGTATGTACAGGCTGTATGTTCGATCTTTATGAACGGAAACACTTGAAAATCACACGATATCAGACTGCGTGCTGTCTAATGATAAACTCTGCAATGCATTTTTTTGTGCCTTTTATATCAATGTATGTAATCTAGACAATCTTGAAAAGCTTGTGTACAACCAAAATGACATTAAAATGGTTTTGGGGGCAAAAAAACTCAGATCCTGCTGTTTTTATTTCTGCCGCTGACCGTCACGAAACGCTTCCTTTCAGACGTCCACCGCTCTCTTTCTGTTTTTGTTAGAACAATTAAAATCAGCGTTATTTTGGGCGTCAGGTGGTCGAGCGAGCCCCCGTGCACAGAGGCTACCTCCCCGCCACAGCGGCCACGAGTTTGAACACATTTCATACAACAGGACAGTTCAAAGAGCTTTACAGAGAAATAACATAAAAATATTATAAAAAATACTAAATTAAAATTACAAAAGGATTTCTCTTAAAATTTACATGTAAAAAATATATTTTTTTAAAAGTGCAGAGAAGAAAAACGATTATTTGAAATAAAAATGATAAAGGCAAAAAGTAAAAAAAAAAAATTAAAAAATGAAATAACAAAAAAGTGGATGATCTCTGAACCAGTTTTGCAAACTTGTCGACTTTATTTCTAAAAAGCATCCGGCAGCAGATTGAGTAATTAATTCAGAGCATGAGAGAAAGTGAGAAGTATATTCAGACAATTATCCGTGAGACTGAGTCCGCTGTTGCTCGCAGCGATCACGACGTCACAGCGGGTGAAAATGATTTCGTCGCCGCTCCTCCAGACGTTTGACGTGTTTCGGGCTGAAGGGATCAGATGCTGATGGTTACGTTTGAACCCACACACTAACTTACAGACATCTCTTTCACCGTGTTAGTATATGAGAAAACGTGCTTTTTGGGCGCCATGACATCACGTGAACGTGATGAGCCCGTGATAGACGGACGCAACAAGTATTTAAAAGCAAACATTAACATTAATTCTTTGAGACGTGGATTGACATTTTGTTGTTGTTGTTGTTGTTGTTGTTGTTTTGTTTTGCTGCGCTCAGATGCCTTTCACAAACTATTTAACCCTTTGAAACCTAAGAAATGTCCCACAAATCTAAAGACGTAAGTAGAAGGTGACAAGAAAATGATCTCAAAATTTGGTTTGAAATAAAAAAAATTTCAAAAACATCTCATCTGTTTCTCAGGAGCAGCAGAAAAAAACGGTTTTTTACTTCAATTTTTTGAGAAAAATATTATTTTTGAAAAGGATTTTCAGCACTTTTCGTGTGTTTTTTTGTTTCTTGTTGCTTTCCTTTTTTGCTCATTTTCTCGATTTGTCTTGAACTCTTAAACGTGTTCAGAGATCCGTGTCCTCTTGTTTTGTTTAGATTTAGTTGTAATAAAGTTTTTTGTTGTGTTGTTTTTCAGACGTTGTCGCCGGAGCAGATCAGCCCGTCGCCGCCGTCTCCGGACTACCGGACGAAGGGTCAGAGCGACGAGAAGGAGCACTTCCACATCCTGCCTCAGCTGCAGGCCAAGAGGGCCGACTTCCTCACCGTCATGCTCACCGGCACGCTGCCGCAGCGCCGCAGCTTCGCCGCGCCGGACGAAGAAGTCCAAGAACCCGTGGGGCCGAGGGACGACGACGTCACCAAGAGCGAGTCCAACAGCGAGGCCAGCCAGAAGAGCACCGAGCGCAGCCAGGACGCCGCGCCCTCCACACTCATGGCCGAAGACCAGCGGGGCCCAAGGGAGCACGCCTCAGCGGCCGACGCAGACCCGGACCTGGAGGACGCCTCCAAAACCCTCGTCCTCTTCTCCCCTGGAGACACCCGGAAGTCGCCCTCTGGTGGCGATCACGCTCTGGAGGGCGAGCTCGCCACGCCGTGTGCACTCAACTCCCGCCTCCTGGTTGGGGAGGCGACTCAGCCCGAAGGCGCGGAGACCGGCCGCTTGTCCCCGGCGCTCAGGTCGGACCTGAGGCCGTCCACACCCATCGCTCCCGCCTCACCGCCCTTCACCAAAGTCGAGCGCACTTTCATCCACATCGCAGAGACGTCGCACCTCAACGTCATGTCTTCCAACGGTCACTCTGCCAGGGACAGCGACCGGGAGGTCCTCGCCATCATGAAGGCGTCCGCCGTGGAGGACGACAGCCGAGAGCCGGAGCAGGCCCCGGAGACAGAGGAGTCTCCAGAGGAGGTGGTGCCCGACCAACCAGCAGACAAATACCCCAAAACTGAGAACGGTCCGTCAGCGGGCCCGGCCCCGTCTCTGGAGCCCGTCCCAGAGGTCGTGTCTCCGGTTCACGAACGCGCTGATGTGACCCAGGAGTCCCAGAGACCGCCGTCACCCAGTGAGGATGCTGCCAAGCTTCAGACCACTGCGCCGGAGCCGGCGGCCTCCAAGCCCAGACTCCGAAGTCGGATCCCGGTCCTCATCTCGGAGGAGGACTCGGGCTCGGAGCAGTCCTCGTCCCTCTCGGCTCGCGCTCGGCTGCAGCAGCGCGCCCGGCAGCTGGATTTGGCCCGCATGCTGGTCCAGAAGCAGCAGGGCCGCTGGATGAGGCGGAGGATGCTGTCCGGGACGTCCTCATCCCTGTCCTCCGGGGACGAGGAGCGTCGGAGGGCATCTGAGACTCTGTCAACCGCCGGCTCCGAGGAGGACACGCACACCTCGGACGAGTCCAAGAGGAGCTCCCGTCTCAAACCCACCGAGGAGCAGGGGTCCAAGGAGAGCAGGAGCAGGATCCCGCGGCCGGTCACCCCCATCAAGAGGCCGTCAGGAGGACTCGCTGCCGCCGCTCCGTCTCCTCTGTCCGTCACAGAGTCCAGCGGAACCAGAGGAGCGCCGTCCTTCACCAACGGGTACGATTCGGTTTTTTACCTTCAGTGTGCACGAGCTTCGATTCAGAAGGTTTGTTTTAGGAAACGTCCCGAACGGGATTCAACGCCCCCGAACACGAACCCCCCGAGTCATCTGACCCTCAGTATCTGCCCCGAGTCCTGACTCGAAAAACACGTCTGCATCCGGACACCACCATAACGGTTTTTATTTCCCCAAAAGTAAAGAAAGTAAAAACATCTGATATGACCCTCAATTTCACTCAGAGCAGCTTTTATTTTTGTTGTTGTTTTTAAAGTAACACAGTAAACAAGATAAAAATATTTTGAAATGGCTCTTAACTTCACTGAGGACAGCATTTTTTATTATAAAATAAAAATGTAAAAATATTTTTAGATGACTCTTATCACAGTTGGGACTATTCCTGGTTAAATAAAATAAAATGAAGAATTCCACTCAGTGCAGAATTTTTATTATCAAATAAAGCAAAGTCATATTATATTATATTAAATAATATTATAATATAATAAGTAATAATAATGAATTTTATTTATAGGCGGTTTTCACAATACTCACAGACGCTTAACAAGCAAAATCAAATAAAGTCAGTAACAGAATAAATAAAACCAAATGAATAAAAGCAGAACAAACAAGCATGAAATGTGCATATATATTATGTTATATATTGTATTATATTATATTATATTATATTATATTACATTATATTATATTATATTATATTGTATTATATTGTGTTATGTTATATTAGATATCAAATGAATATTTTCTGTGAAATAAATATTCCTGTAGGAATTAAAGGAATGACGCCTTCGTTTGACTCTTGTGTTTGCAGGAGTCAGAAGATCGGACTCAGCACTCTCAGCACTCAACGAAAACCCAAACCCGTGTCCCCCAGGTCATCCTCCTCGTGTCCCCGTCCGTCCGCCGGCCCATCCGGCAGCCCTCGAATGCCCCTGCGAGTCCTTTTTGGGACCCGCCGCAGCCTTAGCTCCACCCACTGCAGGACTGACAGCCCCTCCCCTCAGAGAGTCTGTCCGTCCAGGCAGCCGCTCTCCGTCCGGGCCCCGACCGTCCCCGTGCTCCCGCCCAGGACTGCCACCACCATGCGGCGCAGCGCCTCGCAGGAAGCCACCGCGCAGACCTCCTCCGGCACCACGCCCTCCAGGACCAGGCCCAAAGCAGCCGGCGCCGCCAAGGGGAAGCCGAACGGCAGGGAGAAGGCGGTGCCCGCTAGATAATACAAAGAGACTCCCCGCTGAGACATGTTTGTGTGTAATCTGACGCCTCAAAGGTTCTCGTCTGACTCCCCGTCAGACTGAGACGCCACAATCACCTCCGGCTCATCTCACGCACTCTGACCTCGCCTTTCCTCCACGGACGGCCGACTCCGCTTTCTTCACGGGCTTCCAGTAATCCTGACTGACTGTCGCTGAGGAGCGCTGCTGCCATGGTGCTACGACGCGTCTGCCGCTCCCGCTCTAACCCTTCGACCGCTTTAACCCTTTCAGACCCGAGAAAATGAGTCTGACCTCTTTCAAAGACGCGGGAGAGAGATCGAATGGCCCAAAAATGACCAAAAAATTTGTGAGGAAGAAAAAAAAGCTATAAGAAATTCATCTGAAAATAAGCAACAAAAAAAGGAACGAACAAGAAAAAAAACACAAAAATATGCTGAAACTGTATTTATTCTATATGTATTCATTATATACTTTTTTAATTTAATATTTCCAAATTAGTTTGATTTCTTTCAATGAGCAATTTAACTAGAAATGGCCCCAAAATTACCAAAAAATTTGTAAAATTAAAAAAAGAAACACACAAGAAATATACCTGAAAATAAGGAACACAAAAGTAGAAAACAAATACAAAATATCACGAAAATAACTGTGAAATGTGCTCAGATGGTATTTATTTGATGTATTTATTAGATTTGTCTGTAACATCATTTTTAAATATAAATTCATTATAATTATTATAGTTAGAAAATATCATTTTCTAAACATTTTACCCTTATTTAATGTAATTTCATTTTTTAATTTTTTTAAAGTAATTTTTCAGTTTTCATGTCCCATTTTAATAATTTCTTGCCATTTTTGGAACATTTTTTAGTTTATCTCTTCTTTTATTCTTATGTTATATTCTCCATATTTTTGTGTATCTGTGTTTTTTGTACGTTCTGTGTAATACACTACAGGCGATGAATAAACTCATCTGTCTACTGTTAATCTTAACCCTTAAAAACCTGAGCAAACTGGTCAAACCTCTTCTTCTTGGGCAGAAAGTAATGAGTAATGTTACAGGACTTGGCCCAAAAATTAGCAGGAAATTAGTAAAAAATTAATAAATACATAAAATTAACAAGAAAGCTGCTACTGAAAATAAGCAAAAAATCAAAGTGACAAACAGAAACAAACAGGAAAATTATTAAATCATAAATATGTATACTTTTTGTTTCTGTTAAATCGTTTAAAATATCTGGTTAAATAATTATTCATGTTGTTTTCTGGACATTTTCCCTTTAAATTTTCCTCATTTGTTTTGTTTCACAACTAATTTTTTACAACTAATTTTTAGGTAAATGTAATAAACTTATCTAAGGTTTACTTCTTTAGTGGAGAGCAATGAGTAATGTTACAACACATGGCCCAAAAATGAGCAGAAAATTAGTTTAAAAAAAGCAACAAGAAAACCTTTTTGTTACATAATGTTAAATATATGGTTAAATAATTATACATGTTGTTTTCTGGACTTTTTTAATTGTCCTCTTTTTTAGGTCATTTTCTTGTTTTTGCATTCGATTGAATTTCTTGCAGTTTTCTTTTAAGACTGTTGCGATGTTGGTCGTCCCCTCCGTGTTTTGGGAGGAAATCTGACCCGTCTCCTCGGCCTGTAAACGGTCAAAAAGCTCGTGAAAGGCGTCTGAACCGCGGCACAAGAGAACTGATCCAGGTTTCGAAGGGTTAACTGTTTTCTGGAGCAGAGAACGAACCAGTTTCAGAGACCGCCCCTCTCCCAGTCCTCCCAGCTCGTCCACAGCTCTGCCGCTCCGCTGACGGCGCTCGGTTCACATTGCATGGAGACGTATATCACACATACATTCAGTCTGTAGACGGAGAACCTGTAAAGGATTCCCTATAGCTCCTCCCTTCATACTGGGACAAAAGGCCCGAAAAAAGACCAAACTGGACTGGTGCGAAAGCCGAATACTGCTGGCGTGATAGTAGATTCCTCCTGTACTCATTATGGAAGAAGAGTTGGATGTGAAGAGAAATAAAGCTCACGGTGTGACGATGGGCATGCTTTAATCATGTTATCCTTTGCTCGATGCTCTGAATTGTATATAACTTTATTCCCATAAAGACGTCTTTATTTTTTATCTCGCCAAGCAGAGTGTACGTTTCCAGTCTTCTGTTCCAGTGTGTCGGCCTGTTTTTTTAACGCATGAGAAAAACAGGGTTAACCGTGACAGGAAGTCCCGGCTGCTTGGATTGTGCTGACAGTGCGAAGGTCGGCGTGCTGTCGGAGCCCGTGTTGTGTTTGTGCGGGTCGACGACGCCGAGCTGTGAAGTAAAGTCTTGGTCATGTGGATCGGCGTCTTGTCTTCTTTTCTCACTGGTTTCCAGTTCACCCAGTGTCCTTTTTCTCAGCCCACTTTGGATGAAACCACGTCCATGTCGCAGTGGCATCGATAGGCCCAGATACCCAAGGCTTCAGTCTTTCATTAATACATGGACATTTATTATAAATGTTATAGCTATAATATCAAAACTGCAAAAAATGAAAAAAAACCCAAAACAAAACAAGGTTTTTGGAAATTACCAAAACTTTTAAAAACTTTTATCAGGAAAGCAAATCACCAAAAAAATATTACAAGAAAAAAAAGATCACCCAAAAATTTAAAGGAAAAAGAAAATCAACATTTTTTCAAATCACAAAAATCTTTTAAGAAAAAAAAGATCATCAAAATAAATTTCAAGGAAAAAAATCAGTAACATATAAAGACAAAATAATGCTAACATTTAAAATAATAATAAAAATGTTAATAATTATTATTAGATTTGTTATTATTATTATATATTATATTATATTGTATTATATTGTATTATATTATATTATATTATATTATATTATATTATATTATATTATTATTATTATATTATATTATATTATATTATATTATATTATATTATATTATATTATATTATATTATATTGTATTATATTGTATTATATTGTATTATATTATATTATATTATATTATATTATATATTATTATTATATTATATTATATTATATTATATTATATTATATTATATTATATATTATTATTATATTATATTATATTATATTATATTATATTATATATTTTTATTATTATTATTATTATTATTATTATGTGTAGCAGTATGATGGTTGGTTCTCGGGTCCTCCTCCAGGTGGCGGTAACTCTTTTTGGCGGTAACGACTCACCGGAAACCACGAAGAAGAAGCGGCGGAAATGACGCAGGTGTAAGATGGCGGTGCAGGTGCAGGTGTGCTGTTTGGACCGGTTTCCGGCTCACCTGAGTCCTCTGGACGTGTTAATCCTGCAGTCTGAGCTCGGCTCGGTGCTCCGGCAGGACTGCGACCCGCCGACCGTCCTCTTCACCCCGCAGCGGCCGCAGGGCCCCGCAGCACCGGGCCTTCTGCTGCGCGTCCACCCGACCACCGAGGAGGAGACCGGGGGCCGCGGAGGACCGGAGCCCGGGGGCCGCGGGGTCCGGCTCTTCGTCAGCCGCCTCCTCCTGCGGCTCCACGGCAGCACCGGGACGGTCCGGGCTCTGGAGCCGGTGCCGCTGGACAGACTGGTGCTGGGAGCCCGCAGCCGGTGGAGCCTCCGCCGGGCCGAAGCGGAGCGGCTCACCGCGGCGCTGCTGGAGCTCTGCAGCCCGGGACAGTGGCTGCTGGCCCGGCGGGGAGAGCCGCTGCTGCTGCCCCCTCACCCGCCGCTGGGAGAGGACCCGGGACACGAACAGGGACACAAACCAGGACACGAGCCGGAACACGAGCCGGAACACGAACCGGAACACGATCCGGGACACGATCCGGGACACGATCCGGGACACGAACCGGGACACGAACCGGGACAGGTGAGCGAGTAAACAGTGAGCAGCATGAAAATAGCAATAAAATAAAGTGAATTATTGCGTGTGTGAATGTTTCTCTGATTAACCCTTTCAGAGCCAAATGATGAAACACTCAAAAACAAACAAACAAACAAACAAACAAAAAGCTGTCATGGTGGATTTTTCCTCCTAAATGCGACCATGAATCATTAGGGACTGTTCGTTATTTATGAGGAGGGGTACTCTGTGTGTGTGTGTGTGTGTGTGTGTGTGTGTGTGTGTGTGTGTGTGTGTGTGTTTCATGCGGGGGACATTTGAAGGTTTTTACTTTGTGTTTAATAAAAAAACAACTGAATTTTGAAGAAACTTGTCAGTTTTTAAAAATAAAATTTTAGTGACTTAAAACAAAAAATAGGTGATTTTTAAAGAAAACTGATTTTTTTTGTGTCTTTAAAATTGTCGGTGATTTTTTTTTTTAATTTGATAAAGTTTGGCAAGTTTTGAGGAAAATATTTTGGCATTTTTTTTCCTTAAGACATTTTTAGCGATTTAAAAACATATTGATCATTTTCTTTGTTTTTGGAGAATTTGTGGTGACATTTAAAAAACATTCGTTTTTTTTCCATTTGCATTTTTGTTGACGTTGACATTTTGGTGATTTAAAAACAAAATCCATAAAATGAATTTCAATTTTTTTTTTCAAAAGTTTAGTTGATTGTTAAAGAAAAGATTTTGGTGATAAATTTCTTTTATAATTTTTTGGTTATTTTTCAAGAAAACAAGTTGGCTTTTTTTCATTCAAGTCAAATTTTTAAAGGAACTTTCCTGCGTTTTCTCTTTTTTCTCTTAAAACATTTTTTGTGATTTATAAAGAAAACTTTTTTGTGATTTTCCTTGTCTTTAGGATTTTTGGGAACATGTAAAAAACTTAAAAAAAAATTTTTCTGGGGTGATTTTTTTTAAGAACACATGGCGAATTTTTAAAATTATCTTTTGGAAACAGCATTTT